>NW_026067982.1:2330195-2418157 GCF_014885135.2 Alexandromys fortis | reverse complement strand
ATTCATATATAATATGTATATATAAATATACAGTAGTCTGGTGTATGAAAACTGGGAGATGTTCTAGTCAGGCGCTAATGTCCACCTGAAACCACTGTACTCAGAAGACTGATGCCTTGTTCTAAAGCCACATGAGGGCATCAGCTAGGCTCCGAAACCTTGGCTTCGCCTCTGCTCTTTTATCCAGTGGATAAAAGGTAGTAGTAAGAATGTTGACACTCACTTTTGGCATGCTGGGAATCGAGCCCAGGGCTTTGTACATGGTAAACAGTGCTTTATTCTCTTGAGTGATACCCCCCAGCTTTTGGGGGGTTTGTTTTTAAACAGTCTCACTGAGCTCAGGCTGACTTTAAACATCTGAGTAGCCAAGGATAACCTTGAACTCCTGATTCTTCTGCCACCACTTCCCAAGTGCTGGCATTATAGGCAGGTACCACCGCAGCTGGCTTGAGCCCCCTCCCCCCCTTTTCAGAGGGACGGTGGAGACCCAGGATGAAGTGGTTCTTAGCTCAGGTAACCCTTTGGCACGGCAGTGCTGTGCTTGGGTAGGAGACGTCCTGCTGCGCCTGCTGCGTGGGGCTGGCATTTCACCGTGCTGCCACGTGTCGCAAGTTGCTGCGGACATGGGGAGTTGAATACCAGACTGGTGCCAAGTGCCTTTCATCAGGTTTCTCCGGCCAAGTTCTAGGGAGCTTATGACTCTTAACTGCAGCTGGTGAAAAGCAGATCCTTGACAGCTGCGTAAACCTGACACCTCCTTGGCTGGCATGTCACTACAGACCCACACGCTGAGAGGAGAGCTGAGGACATGGTCTTAGGGAACCCTCGAGAGGAAGAGCAGAGCCCAGGGAAAGGGCGGCCTATCCCCAGAGCCAGCTCTCACAGCTCCAGGTGTGTGTCCTAAAGGCTGTGTGGAGAAGTCACATCCGCTACTGCTCCAGGGAGAGCGTTCAGGGAAAGGAGAGTTGATGTCAGCTTGATTTCACCTGCGAGCACTCCAGCCGCAATGGGGAAAATCTGTTTTCATAACAACAGGAGCATTGAAAATGTCTCTACATTCAAGGCCAGCGTTGGTGATTGATGGGTACAGGAGGAGAAGCATGGGTAGGCATCGTGCTTTTCTTCTTAAACGGCTCTCAGTGTGGTCATGCACCTTTAATCTCAGCACTCAGGAGGCTGAGACAGGAGGATCGTGAGCTTGAGGACAGCCTGGGCCACATAGGTAGATGCCCTATCTCACAAACCGAACCAAACGAAAAGTTCTTTTACATTTTGTTTTATTTTTATGTGCATGAGTTTTTTTGCCTAACATGCATGTGTCTGCCTGCAGAAGTCAGGAGTGGGAATTGGATCCCCTGGAACTGGAGTTACAGACAGTTGTGAGCTGTCATGTGGGTGCTGGGAATTGAACCTGGATACTTTGGAAGAGCAGTCAGTGCTGTTAACCACTGAGCCATCTCCCCAGCCCCCTAGAAAGTATTCTTGATCCTAGAAAAGATGGACAAATGGATAAGGGAAGGACAACCTCAGAAAAAAGATCCTCAGGTCCTTAAACATGACTTGTGGCTCTGGTGCAACATCCCCTGTCCCACACTAATGGGGCTCCTTCACTTCCCTTTCCATCTTTGCTCAAGGAAAGTGGGATTGCAGCTGAGGTAGGCCCATGAAAAGGCACAGGGAATTGCTGACTGCCTGGTAATATCAAGCCAGGATCTAGGCCATGGGAGAGAAGATTGAATATCAAGAGAAGTCGAATCTTCGGTGAACAGTGAGGTGAGGACTAGAGCTAAGAAAGTAGGGGACACTGATTCTATCCAGGTACAGAGAGGACATGGGTGAGGTGTGTTTCAAATGGATGGGTAGGGATGGAGGGAGGGAAAATGTCTGGCATTATCTCAGGAAAGGCACAGGACCCTTGACATGAGAGTCAGCCATGAAAATTTGTCCTTTGCATAAGTGGTTTATGCAGCACATAGAGGGGTCACTTGAGGGAAAACCTATCCTCCACCTGCTAAGCTCTGAGCTTGTGGAGCTGCAAAGGGGTGCCCTGTAGGCCACGACCTGTTGCAAAGGCTGCAGCTTAGATCTGGTCCCTGATGAGCCCCTAAATACGATTCCAGAATTAGCCGAGTGTCGTGGTGTATGCCTTTAACCCCAGCACTCAGGTGGCAAAGGTAGCCAGATCTCTGTGTAAGGTGGAGATCCACCTGGTCTACAGAGAGTTCCAGGGCAGCCAGGGTTACGTAGAGAGACCCTGTTTCAAAAAAAGACCTAAACCTCTCCTGGCAGGGAGCTAGGCTCTCCCTAACCCCTGTCTTTTATGGTTCTGGGACTGTGTGCATCCAGAGCCTTGCACATGCTAGGCAAGTGGACCACGGTACTACATCTCCAGCCTTGTATATGTTGTCTGTCTGTCTGTCTGTCTGTCTGTCTGTCTGTCTCTGTCTCTGTCTCTGTCTCTCTCTACTTATTTTGGGACATGGGCTTATGTGGCCCAAGCTGTCAGGAATTTTCTTTGTGCTCATCTTGTGTTTCTTAATCTTTCTGTCTCCATCTCTTGGGGCTGTTATTGCAAGTGTAAACTGCTACACTCTGTGCTAGATAGAAGTTTAAAACTTCATTTTATTAGTGTGCGTGTAGGTATATGTACGGCAGTCAGAGGGCAACTTTCAGGGGTTGGTTCTTACCCTCCTCTTGATGCCACCACTAACTAGTTGGCTCATTCCCTGCCAGTTCTGTCTCTGCCTCCTGTCATACCCCATCTCATGGTAGAAGTGCCGAGATTACATATGCAAACCACCATGTCTGTTTCCAGAGATGGAATTGCTTACACAGCAAATGCTTTTACCTACTTAGCTAGAATTATTTTAAGTATAGGGGTTACTGGATCATCATGGCCCCAGATTTCATTTGATCCCCAGCTCATACACAAGCATACAAATATTTAGGTATCTTTTTTCTGTTTCTTTACCCCTCTCCCCCCAGGATCTTACTGTATAGCCCTAGCTGGTCTTAGCTGGTCAGACAGTCCGTGAACTCACAGAAATTCACCTGCCTCTGCCTCCCAAGTGCTGGGACTAAAGGCCACTGCCACCATGCCTGGCCTTTTTCTATGTTTTTTTTTTTTTAAATTAATGAAATCAATCAAGAGGAGACTCATGGGTGCCATTTTCCTCCAGCTGGTAGATACTTGGGGTGGAAGGAGCGCTGTCTTGCCAGTGGCAAAAGGTAGGCCTGTATAGGAGTGTGCTCCCTGCTGGGTACGTGGGCAGACAGCACCGTGGCCCTACCCATCACCCAGTGTAGAGAGGAAAGAGGCACCAGAGACTAAGGCAGGTTTGGGGCAGTGGTGTTCAGGGAGAATGACAGTGACATCCTATACAAGGGACTATTGTCCCACAGTGATGAACACAGCAGTGACCCTCCATCTGCTCGGTAAACTTGGGACCAGAGAGCTGAGAATTGCCGTGACAATCTTTACCCTGATATCCGGGTGAAGTGTGGCCTTGTGGTGTCTGTGTACTTGAGTACCCTGATACCACTTTCATCGTCAGGGCTTGGTACTAATACCACCCCTCCGTCTCTGACTTCACAGATGCAGGAACTGGAGCAGAGGCTGCTGGAAGCTGAGCAGAGAGCAGAGGATGCAGAGACTCAGGTAACTGGGTGTGGTGGGCGATGGGAGAGCGCTAGGGACAATGATCTTCCCACGGAGCTTTCTGTGCTAATGAGGGATCTTTGGGTAGTCTTGGTGTCGTGAGTGGATGTATTAGTCCAACCTGGCCGTGCTGCAGGAACAAATTGAATCTGTAGTCTGTGTTTTATCGTATTTAGTCCTCATACCTGGTACACTTCCATTAGGATTAACCACAGAGTCAGCTTCCACTGTGATTCGGGAATCCAGGCCCAAAGAGGTTCCACTGTCTAGCTGGTTACACAGGTACACACAATCTATGGGCTCCTGCATCCCAGCACAACAGATTTGTAGGTGATACTGTCTTGTTAAAATGTTTGGACACACACAGCCTTGTTGATTTTCATTGGAGAGAATTTGCTGGTTACCCATGTACCAGATTTCAAATACTTGAGACCAGTACAGCTAGTTCAAGTCATTCAGGGCTACATAGAAAAGCCTTGTCTCAAAACAACAGAATTGTCAACTCTTTTTTTTTTTTTTTTTTCCAAGACAGGGTTTCTCTGTGGCTTTGGAGCCTGTCCTGGAACTAGCTCTGTAGATCAGGCGAATTGTCAACTCTTTAGCCCAGAAATGATGTATTGTTTCTGCTACAGCCCTTTGGTCAGATGAATGGCATGGTCCTGTCTAACTCTAAGAGGGTTAGGAAATGTAGGGAAACACGTGGATGTCCTGGGCGTAGTGTCTTTGCCCCCGTGGGGTGGGAGCAGATGTCCTCCCAAACCCAACTGCTCAGCTCCTTCCTAACATCAACCCTCTGCCCCATCCCACAAAGACAAGGCCTAGGATGTAGCTGGTCTTTTCAGAGCAGCTAAAATGAGTTTCTCTGTTGTCAATTCCTTCTTTTGCTCAGATAAAAGCATCAATGGTCGCATCATTAATTGGTCTAGACTGCCCTGGGTAAAGAGGCATATTCTGAAGCATCAAGGGGCTAGCCCACTCCATTGCACACACTACATGGTGTTCTGAGACCTTAGGAAGACTTGTTGATACTTTTCAGGTGAGTGTGATGGAAGAGAAGATCAAGCTGTCCAGTCTGAAGAATGTGGACTCCACGGGTAGCTTGCACCAAAAGTACCAAGAACTGCTGAAGGCCTTGCAGAGCAAAGATGAGCTCATCAGTCAGCTGGAGGCACAGCTGGAGAAGCAGGTAGGAACTAACGTGAGGCGGAGCCTGTTTTCCCCTCTCAGTGTCTGGACGAGTTGGCCTCAGTGTCTCCAACCCCTGTGCGTGAGCCCCGAGTGATAGGGAACTCACTTTTTCATGAGACTGTTCTCTTATATGGTGATCATTACTGTCTTCTTCACATCCGTTCATCAGAAGCTCAGGGAAGGTAGAGGAAGCAGACCCTGGAGGCAGGCTGATCTGGAGGAGAATGTCACCTCTGCTTGATACTCTGAGGAAATTGCCTGACTCACTGACTCTCATTTTACAGCTTCAAACAATAGAGGTTATGAAACCGCCGAGGTTTGGGAGTTAATTACCCCTAGGTATCCGTGTATAATATCAAACACGTGGTTGGGCCCGGTAAGGAGATCTTTTCCTTCTCTGTGGTGGCCTTGTGCCAGGACAGCATGTGCTACTTGACACCTGGCTGTAGTGTGACTGGAACGGCATAGGACTGGATAGTCAGCCTTGGTCAGCTGGTTGGTCAAAGTTTCTCAATGAACCTGAGCAGGCAGAGACTAGATTGCCTCTGAAAATGGAGATTTCTCACAACTTCAAGGGAGCCTCACAGACCACTGTCCAATACTGCAGCAAGTTCGCATTCCTGCTTCTAGGGACTCCAGAACCCCTCTGGCCCTTCTGCTACTCCCTGTGCCCAGACTTCCTCCCCTTTATAGTCTTATTACTGCCATTATGCGACCCGGGCTGGCTTTGACCTCCTGTCTTCCTGCCTCTACTTTCCAAGTGCTGGACCCATGCTACCATGTCTTCCCCATCCCGGTTCCATCCTCGTCACTGGCTTTGCCTGCCCAGCTTTCCTTTGGTGACATCTCCATCCCCATCCATCCCCAGCCACAAGCCCAGGGGTAGGGTCGGGAGACCGACACATATCTACGTGTGCATTCTCTGTAAAGGTCTCAGCTGACCCAAGCCCCTCCTTCCAGTCATTGTGGGTAATTGTCAGTATCCCCCAAACATCCCCTTACTGGATGTGTCTTTTATGCAGTTGGATGCCTTGCGTCCAAGAATTTTATCCAGTGATTTTAGATACATTTTTTTCTTTGAGTAGCTCAGAGTTGGAAGAAGAGGTTGGTGGGGCAGAATGACTTAACCTTAGGTTAGAAAAACGTTAGTTTACAATTATAACCAATAGGTAAAGAGCAGATGGGAAAGAATGTTGTTCGGCTACATTTCATCCCTGGGTCTCAGTTTCCATGACCTCCCTGAGAGGATGTCAGGTATCCGCTGGCTTTTTGTACAGGGCCAAGGAATTTAATTGGTTTTTGTTTTGCAGGCCATATAGTCCGTGTTACAACTACCCAGTTCTGCTGTCACAGGGTGAAATCAATATTGATGATCTGTAAATGAGTGGATATGGCTGTGTTCTAATAAAGCTTTATTTATAAAAATATGTGGGAGACAAACAGGGGAAAGACTGAGTTTGGCCTCAGGGCAGTTGTTTACCAGCTTTGAACTAGGTGACCTTTAAGGTCTCTTAAGCTCTGTCAAACTGACCTGAGGTTCCCACATTCCCAGGTCCTTTCCACAGACTTCTGCTTTGGAGTCTGTCTCTCATCTGAGAACTGTCAGGCAGTTTTTCCTAGAAGTATAATAGGAGGAACCACTCAGGGGTCACTACGTGCTCCATGCTTTTTAGGTATGGAAGTAGTTCTCATCTAAGCCGGCTGATAACTGTGCAGTAAGCACTGAACTCTGTACTCTTATTTCACCCTCAGAATGGCCCAGCAAGAGGGGGATAGCTTATCTCTCCTTTCGAGGGGCAGATTCAAGGCCAGAAAGATTAGGTTTAGTGCCTAATACTTTACAGCAAGAGAATTTCCTGTAGGATCGAAACTCACATTTCATTTTATCCTCGAGTTCTTTTAAGCCTTCCCCCCAGTACTGATGCTCAGACTTACACTCTTATGCATGGTAAGTGACTGTTCTACCACGGATCTATATTCTCAGTTTTCGCTGCCTTTAGATGCAAACCTTTTCTTTCTTGAGACGAAGTTTACTATATGGCGATGGCTGTCCTAGAGCTAGACCAGGCTAGCCTCAAACTCAGAGATCCATCTGCCTCTGCCTCCTTATGCTGGAATTAAAGGCTAGATGAATAACTTCAATTATTTTTATTTATTTATTTTATTTATTTATTTTGGTTTTTCGAGACAGGGTTTCTCTGTGGCTTTGGAGCCTGTCGAACTCACAGAGATCCGCCTGCCTCTGCCTCCCGAGTGCTGGGATTAAAGGCGTGCGCCACCATCGCCCGGCTAATAACTTCAATTATTGATTATTTTGAGAAAAACTACTTCTGTGCTCATTTAGCACAATTACAATTTTTTTAATTGTAAGCATAGTGTATGCTCTAGTAAAGAACAAACCATCTGGAAGGGTCTAGAATGGAAGGCAGCACTTCCCGTTCTCCCCAGGCTTCATTTCTGCCTCTCACTGATCTCTGTGTAAAGCTCAGGGACGCTCATTCTGTGGATGTGTTGTGTCTACTTAAGTCACTCTTGTTTGTGGGCACCCAGCCTGGTTCAAGTTTGGAGTTCCTGTGTTGTGTTGTTTTCTCAAATAGCATTGCAGTGAGTGCTTCCTTGGCAATGGCTCTGCTAGACCAAGGGTATGTATGCTTGAAACACTGGTAGACATTGTCTGATTGTCTCCACAGAGGCCTTGTTCGTGAGTGTGAGAATTGCTCCCAGTATTCTTGACACTCGGGGGTTCTATCAAGCCAGCCCGATAGAGGGAAATGATGTCCTATATATCTGTATACTTGTGGTCGGGATTCACAGCCTCTCGTGGGTCCTTTTTCTGTTGACTTCCCATTTGTATCCTTTGCATGTTTTGCGTGTTTATTGGGTTGTTCGTGGTAACTAGCCATCTGTATGTGTGTTGTTTTTGCTACAGATCTTTCTCCAGTAGGTCTTTTGTTTTGTTTTGAAAATGGGTCTCCCTATTTGCCCAGGCAGGTCTTGAACCTGTGCTCGACTGCTGCCCACCTAAGCCCGTGCGTAGCTGAGTGTGCAGGTATACACCTCCGTGGCTAGCCCTCCGCTGGTAGTTCAGTTGGTTCAGCCATTTTCTCTTGTCACACAGTAATTTATAAAGATGGTATATGGTTTTATTATTTAGTTTTTTCCTCAGTGGGTTTTTAGGATTTGTATAATATGTAGGAAAAAGCCCTTCCCACTTTAAGTTTTATTTTAGCTTAAATAAATTTTTAAATTTTATTTTAAAATTTTGTTGTTTAGTCCATCTGATCTCGGGATCCACCTGCCTCAGCCCCAGATCGTAAGTGTGCAGGATCATGCCCAAGAATCTTAAAAGCCATAAAAAAAATAGTTAAATTTCTCTGCTGCATCGCCCCATCCAGTCACTGGGTTCCTTCTCTTGGCCCTCCTCCCTTTCTGACTGTTGTAAATAACCAAAGGCTTTCTCCTCTCAGAAACAGACGAGAGCTGAAGAAGCCAAAATTGTTCAAGAAAAAGCTGCAAAGATCAAGGAATGGGTGACAGTAAAGTTAGCAGAGGTGAGTGGAAGGTCAGCCTGAGGTCCTGCCCAGGGCCCCACTCTGCCTGACTGCTGTCTCGCTTACCCACAATCCTGCATGGTGGGAGTTCAGACACAGCCAGCTTCACCTTCCCTTCTCAGCATCACTTCCTTTCCCTTGTCTTGGTCAGGTTTCCTGAAGCCTCCTCTAGCCCAGTTCTGGGTTTGCGGTAGGGAAGATGGGATTAGTATCGAGAAGTTTCTGAGAATCCTCTCGGCTGCTTCTTAGTGAGCGCATCACAATACCATTTGTTCTTTTTCATTCCCTGTTTAAAATATTGTAAGCTATGGGCTGAGAAACGGCCCCGTGGGTCCCAGAACCTAAGTTGCGCAACTCACAACTGCTCGTCCCTCCAGTTCTGGGGCTCCAACTCCCTGGCCTCTGCAAGCACCCACAGACACACACATGCTCAGAGCAACAACTAAAAATAAATCTTTTAAAAAGGATTGTGGTCACACACTCTTAATCCCAGCATTTGAGAGGCAGAGCTCTGTGAGTTCAGGGCCAATCTAGGCTATGCAGTGAAACCCTGTCTCCCCTCCCCAGATTGCGGTAAAGAATACATAAACATTGCCATTTTACCGTTTATAAAGTACCCAGATGCCGAGATACGAAGCACATGAAGTACAGCATATCGTGTGTCCATCACCACCTCCTGTTCCCAAAGCTGCCTCTCACCCCAGACAGAAACTTTGTTCATGCCAAGCACCTCTGGTTCTCTCCTCCCTCAGCTCCTCTTCCTCTCTATCCGTGCCTTCTCTAGTTCATCACTGGCTACAGCTGTGTTTAGAAAGCCGGGACTAGACACTGTAGTGTTACTAGCCAACAGTTGGTTCTTTCTAAACAGACAGGGGACCCACTGGACTGTGAGTTCTTGGGGACAGAACTCAGAATAAACTAGGCCCAACCCTTATCTGGCCCTTGCTTGAAAAGTGTTCAATAAAATTGTGCTAGGCTTAATTAATTTTTTAAAAAGATTTATTTATTTATTATGTATGCAGTATTCTGCCTGTATGTACACCTGAATGCCAGAAGAGGGCACCAGATCTCATTACAGATGGCTGTGAGCCACCATGTGGTTGCTGGGAATTGAACTCAGGACCTCCGGAAGAGCAGCCAGTGCTTTTAACCCCTGAGCCATCTCTCCAGCCCCAGGCTTATTTAATTTAATAGAAAATACAGCCACCCCGAGGACAGAATTCACAGATAGCACAGTGAGAGAGGATGGGGAGAAGCACACACCCTGTAACCAGCCACTCGGCTAGAGGGGTTGTGGGTCCCCTAAACTGTTGTGCAGGAACACAGACTGAGGTGGTAAAATGCAGAAAGCAGAAGTTGGGTAAGCTAAGAAGAATTGTTGTCTTTTGTGGGGAGGGGGAACAGAGTGACTGAAGGGACAAATCAGGAAGTGTCAGGTGCCGACAGACTGCTGACTCGGCTTGCAAGGCGGTCATTTGAGTAGCAGCATCAGAATTGTCTAAACACGTCACTGAAGGGAGATGCAGTTTTCTGTGTATGTGCTACACTTCACGATTAAAAAAAATTAATAATCCCAGGACAGCACCGGTTACATACTCAGACTAGACCCTCAAAAAAAAAAAAAGATTAACTGCAATGTATCCAAGTCATTGTACACACACACAGAGAGAGAGAGAGAGAGAGAGAGAGAGAGAGAGAGAGAGAGAGAGAGAGAGAGAGAGAACTAGAAAAGAAAGTGCAGGGGTTCTCAAATGGTACCATGTGCTACTTTAAAGATTTAGACTTTTAGGCTTGTTTTGTATTATATATATGAACAAGCAGGGGTTGGGCATCCTAAAGCTCTGTTTCCTTACTGCTAGGTATCAAACCCAGGGCGTCTGGCAGGCTAGGCATCAGTCTACCACTGAATGACAAGTGACACGGTCCCCTAAACTGTCATTTTCTTTTTGCCCAGCTTGAAAAAGAGAATGAGCACCTGAAGGCCCATAACCAGCAGCTAGTGGAGCAGGTGGAAGCCCTTCAGGATGCTCTTGAGGGTAGGTAGAGCCAGTGTCTGTAGGCATGGCACATTGTGGGAAGAACGGAAGACATCCTCAATAGGTGTGTCTGGTTTCGCCTCGTCCACAGATCTTCGGATGACACCTTCAGAGAAGTTGCTAGTGGTCCCCGAGGGAACCCCAGAGGGAAGTCCTGTCCCTTCAGGACCCAGAGCCCAGCCTGTGGAGCAGGACAGTAATCCCCATACTCAAACTTCGAAGGTGGTTGTGCCTGCACCTCCTCTGAGTACCCTGCAGAACAAGGAGTCGGCATCGGAAGCCAAAAGTCTTGAGGATTCGAACTTCAGCATGGTCTACCCTGGGGAGATAGCAGAGGCCAAGACCCTTAAATCTCATCTCCAAAGAGAGGGCTCGCCCAGCCAGCTGTTCATGAAGCCTGGCAGCCCCAGACATGGGTCAGCTTCTTACAGGGATGATCTGCTCATTGCTCAGGGAGGGACATTCCCTGGGACTAAGATCTCTACCAGGGAAGTTGGCCCTGGTAGTAGCTTGACCCTGCCAAAGGTGCGGGCTCCCAGCAATTCCCGGGACAGCTTCCAAGTGACTAAAAGACACCATAGTCAACCCCAGGTGGGTCCTGGGCATTGTAACCACGTGGTAAGCATTAAGATTGGGGCTCTGTCAGCCCTCCCCTCATCTGGCTTCTCCAAGTCTGAAGCCAGAGTTAAAGCCCGGGAAGAAGCAGAGAAGATGGAGATGGAGGAACCACCTCCATCGGGGAAACAGGAAGAAAGAGAGAGCCCAAAGCCCCCCAGAGCTGAACTGGAAGAAGGGGAACTGGAGAACAAGCCACCTACACCCCCCTTGCACCGGTTTCCATCTTGGGTAAGTGACTTTATCAGGGTTGGGCAGGGGACAGAGCCAGCTACAGGCGTGGTCTTCACTGAGATTATTTAGGGCCCATGAGGTCAGGCTCCTCCTCATGGTCATGTGGGGGGCTGGTACTCAGGCCTGCCTGACCCACGCACCTAGGCAGGGCAGAGCCAGAATCTGAAATGACGTGTGCCATGTGCATGACGTGTGACGGGTGCTTTGTGATGTCCTCAGCTCACTTTGGTTCTGAGGCACCATGCGTGGAAGTGGAGAGCTCTGCCCTAGGTCAGGCTACACCTGGGCACGTAACTAAGCCCACGGCCCAACATGAGAGTGCTGGTGATGAATAGTAGGGGTCTCTCTTTACTCCCACTTAAATTGGGCGGGGGGGGGGGGTTCGTGTGCCGTGATGCCCACCTGAAGGTCAGAGGACAACTTGTAGGAATCAGTTTTCTTCTTCCACCATGCAAATTCTAGAAATCTGACTCAAGTTGTTGGGCTTGATGGCAAGTGTCTTTACCTACTGAGGCATCCTGCTGATCCTACTGATGGGGTTCCTGGGAGGACTGAATGTATATTGAGGGGATGGAGGGATGGTTCAGCTCTTCCAGAGGACCCAGGTTTGAGGCCCAGCATGCACATGGTCCCAGTTCACTACTGTCTCTAACTACAGTTTCAGGAGATCAAATGACCTCTTTTGGCCTCCTCAGAACGTACCAGATACACAAGTGATGCACAGACATACATGCAGACAAACCTCCCTACGTGCTAAATAATTAGTTAAAATATGTAGTGAACAGTGTGTGTAAATGGTCAGTGGTCTACCATTGTTGCTGGTTTTGTCTCAGCCTTAGCTTCCTTATGGGTGACATTCTATACAGTGACATGATGTCTAGAATGGAGGTGGGAAATCCAGATAAAATAAGACTGGACGTACATTACTACAGAGTGAAGACGGGTGATGGGGACGAGGTCATTCTTTCTACCGTTCCTCTTCTTTGTCTGACATCTGCGATGAAGGTTAAAATAAACACTGGAGGGCGGAGTGTTACTGGTTCACAGGTGGGAGGTCAGGATGACATGATGCCTGGCTCAGAGCCTGGCATTCGGGAATAGTCTCCTCTGTCTGAGGGACTGGAAGCTAGCTCTCCCTTTGATAGATCGGAACTGCTGTCTACACTGCAGCCACTTCTCAAGTCATGTTGGTAGTGAAGGTTCTAGGCTTCCAGCAGAGGTCTGGCCCCCTGAAGCACAGCCCCAGCACTGTAGCCGCACTGCCCCTGGGGACACGGGCACATAGGCCAATCTTTTAATCAAGCCCAGTCCTACAGATGCGCAAGGACATCTGCTCCTGGCCGCGGAGAAAGTGGGATACTCTCAGGTGGGGTGGAGGCCCCTAACTTCAGCAGCACACTCTCTGCTCCTGGCAGAGGAGAAAAATGGGGTACTCTCAGTGGGGTGGAGGCCCCTAGTTTCAGCAGCACACTCCCGGGTCTCCTTTTGAAGTGCTAGTTCAAGAAGGCTCTGCACCCAGCCTTTTAACTGTACCCTTAACTGTGACCGCAAGCCAGCCTGTGTGTTGTTACAAGAGGCACAGTAGCGTGTGGAACAAGATTGACTCCAGATGTGGTCCATCATCAGCTGTACTCCAGGATGACACTGTTAAGGCTCAGAGTGAGGTCTGACCTCCCTGTTTCTGCTGGCATCCGGGAACCCCTATTATCAGCAGTACCGTTTGAGGAGGATTCGTCTCCTATTTTCCGTCCCCTTTGTAGCTCGCTCCTGACGGAAAGACAGACAGACAGTTTACCCAAGCTCCTTAACGAAGCTCAGGTGTCTCCCTCAGGCAGGGCCAGCCGGGCAGTAACTGTTAGGAGCAGGGCCTGAAATCCAGGGAAGGCCGTTCTCAGTGCAAGTACTTGGCGGACTAGTGCCACCCGCCTTCCGCATTTGTGCCGCTTTTTCTCTAAGCCTTTCAACAGCTTCCTGAGGGGACACTTGGTGCTCTTTGTCCAACAGAGCTGTCTTTTGTTTGACCTTCTTCCCTCAACCTTGAGTTTTGTTTCCTGTCCTTGGTGTAAGTTCATGATCGATATGGGCAGAGGTATCTATGCCCAGTTACTCCCCGCACTTGATGTATCTACCTGAGGGTCTCTCTGTTGTCTTCTGCCTGTCTTGCCATAGCTCCGGTTACCTCAGCATATCTTCCCCACCACCCCTAGCTGCGCTGCTCTAGGGCTGGTATCCATCCCAGTCCCTTCTAGCATGACCCTTTGCTGCTTCTCTGGTCCAGCATGGCTGACTTTCCTGGTCAGCCCCTGTGACTCACCTGTTGCCTGCGAGGCCTTTGTACTCACTGGAGAGCTAGTGAGCGAACAGCTCTGGAGCAGCCTGGGAAAGGCCTTCTGGCCGTTGGGAGCAAAACGCTCTTCCCCTTGAATCCGCTTCAGACCCAAGGGCTTGCATAGTTAGTGCCAGAATTTTCTGCAGAAGAATGTTCTGTTCTACAGAACATTTAGGGCTCTGGAGCCCTGTGGCCACAGTAGCTTTGTGGTTGGCCTTGGAAGCCTAAGGCATGCACCCTGCTACCATAGGAAGCTATGCATCCTAGCCTTCAGACAGCTGAATTACAAACATCTATATCCTTGTGGCTCTCCCTCCCTCCCTGTCAACACTCAGCCTCTGGGGTGAGACCCAGGGACCCCGGGGTCACTAAAATAGGCAGGAATCCAAGAAATGGAGAGAGAGTTTACTGACCAGCTCTCTTCAAACCTCCTTTGCCTCAAGGGGAAGGGTAGAGGCCAGAGGGAGTAATATCTGCTGGGCGTGGATTATGTCCCAGGCATGACGTGCTTATATTAATTAATTAATTATATTAACTAGCTACTTTATTTGATTCCATTGAGCAGACTCTTCAAAAGCCGGTAATATTCAGAGCTGGGGGAAACGGGGCTAAGAAATGAAGAAACTTGCTTAAAATTCCTCAGCCAGTGACCAGCTTGTCCTGGGTGGCAAACCCAGGTCTGCTCACCCCAAGTCATGATTTTCTTCCACTGTGGGAGGGGCTGGGGTGAGCAGTCCTTGACTGTCTGGGACGTTTTATTACAGGAGAGCCGGATCTATGCGATGGCCACATCAGGCATGCAGCTGTCATCAGACGTGTCGTCCCGCAGTGACGCTGCCTGCTGTGGTGAGTACAGGGGACCCGAGGGCCTAAAAATGTCCTTGGTGGATCTGGCTCTCATTCCCTGGGGTACAGCAGGCAGTGAGGGCTATTTGGAACTAGAAGGGGGGAGTTGTACAGTTCTGTTTACCACCTAGCAAGGGAGGGTCCTCAAGTCCTGCCTTCCGCCTTGTAGCGCTGGCCTCCTGCAGGACTGAAATGGGCGGGGAGAGCCCTGAGCCCCTGGCTCCAGAGTCGCTGACCATCCATAGCATCTGCTATGACAGACAGGCATTCATAGCTCACGCCAGCAAGAGCGGGACATGGTGCAAGCTTCCTGGAGAGCGGATGGTTAAAGGGCAGCACTTGGGTTCTGTTGTGATGAGCCTTTAGCCATAGAGATCATGATCCCCAGGAAGTCAAGGGAACAGAAAGCCAGAAGAAGAGATGGGAAGGCTTTGGCCCCGTTCTCTGCCTCCCCAAGCCTCTGGCTGAGTGCTGCCTCCTGAGTTCATCTCCTCCCTCTTTTCCCGCCCCAGCTTCAGGCCCTCCTGCCCTTACATTCCCTGGAGCTTTCTCTGGCCTCATCTACAAGAATGTCACTGTGCCTGTCTACACAGCACTGAAGGGGGTAAGAAATTGCCGTGACAAGAGGGGCTGTCCCAATCAGGAGAAGCCCCTCGTCCCAGTGCAGTGCCTGCATTGGGGCTGGAGGGTCAGGTGTCTTCACACAGTGACCATAGTCAGGCAGCTCAGCCCACCATGAGTGTGTGTGTGTGTGTGTAAGAAAACAAGCTTATTAGTGCACTGCAGGGGGTAACAAGCTCGGCAGTAACAAGAGCACTGCTCACCATCATTTTGTCATGATTTATAATCTGTTCTAAGAGGTTTGCCTGTAACTGCAGCATATCTTCATCTTCTTGCTATTAGTTTTTGTTTGGTTTGCAGTGCTTGAGTTAGAACCCAGGGCCCCCTCTTGCTAGGCAGCTGCTATACACTAAGCTACACTCCCAGCTCTTGTTATTCATTGTTAAATCATATTAGTAATGCTTGATGCTTTTTTTTTTTAGAAGAATAAAAACACAAAAGCAAAAGTAAAAATTTCTCTCACGTTGCTTCCTCCCAGTTCCTATCATTAACGCGCTGGCGTTCATTCTGTAGGCCGTCTGACGCAACTGCAGGTTTACAGATGTGCACGTGTGCCTGTACACACGCTCTCCTTTCTTCCATCTCTCTTCCTCTGTCACTCTCGTCCTTTCACACACGCAAACATACACACGCACACTGGGTTACTCACCTAACCATGTGAGCCTGCCCTTCCATGGCTTCTGTGTGTTATCCCTGGGGCAGACGGCACTATAATTAGCTTGGGTCCCCTCTGCTTACTGGAAGTAGGTTATATCCGTCTCTTTCTAAAGTAAAAGTGGCCATAAGCACCACTGTGCGTACGTACCCTGTGCACTTTATGTTTCTGGAGGACACAGGTCTAGAGATAGAATTCCTGGGCAGGTTCTGTGAATGTTTAGATTCTGATAGGTTCTGCCAAATTACTGTCTAAAAGCGCTTTGTGGACTGTGGGCTGTGGGCTGGAGATGTAGCTGTGTGATCGTGCACTTGCTTCGAAAGAGTGAGGCTCTGTGGTCTATCTTTAGAACTATAAAAAACAAACAACAATATTAACAACAAAAAAGATCTAACAAAAACGGTAGTCCATTCAAATGCTTTGTCCCAATAGTTTTTTGTTTGTTGTGTATCCCTAGCTGGCCTGGAAGCCATCATATAAACCAGGCTGGCCTTGAACTCCTCAGAGATCCGCCTGCCTCTGCCTCCTGGGTGCTGGAATTAAAGGCGTGCGCCACCATGCTCAGCACTAGAGCCATCTTTGGGCCATGCTCCCGCCACACTCGTACAACACTGAAAGTATTAGTCTTGCGTCCCTATTTCGGCGTCCTGTCCCACACTTGACCTGTGGCCTGGCTTTCTGGCCCCCTAGTGGAAGAAATGGGAGCTCTCTGGGGAACCACAGAAGTTGGGGTAGGGAAGTTGGGGGACCCACAAAGCAGCATGGAGGTTAGACTGCAGGAGTGAGGTCAGAAAGGGGCTCTACACTGCTTGGGACTCCCGTCTAGTCAGCGGTGCCTCGGCTGGGTGCCAGTCTCATGTTTCCCCAGACAGGCTGCATGGGCACAGCTAGGTACAGCTGTTGTGTGGCGGGGCTTGTTTTGGAGCCTGAGCTGTAGCTGGGGAGGTGCCTGTCTTGCAGAAAGCCACGCAGATCAGCAGTGTGCCTTTTGTGGATGAGTCCTCTGGGTCTGATGACGACTGCGGCTCTCAAGCGAGTTTCCGGATGTCACTCCCCTGCTCTGAGTACAGGAAGACCAGCGGACTGGGCAGCCCCCGGGCCATCAAGAGAGGTACACAGAGGAGAGGGGACTCTCAGTCTCTTCCTGCTCAGTCTCTGCCAGGGTTCTACCAGTTTTACCCTCAGCTCCAGACTCAGGAGATCCCAGTGGGTAATGGGAGCCTCACATCTTCTGGCCATATGGGTGTTTGGAAGGGGTGTAGGACCCCAGCCTTGATTCCTTCCTCTGTGGCCAGGAGTCTCCATGTCCTCATTGAGTTCTGAGGGTGACTACGCCATCCCTCCTGATGCCTGCTCCCTGGACAGTGACTACTCAGAGCCTGAACACAAGCTCCAGCGTACGTCATCGCACTCCACTGATGGGGTGAGCAGAGTACATAGCCCTGTGTATGAATGGGGGAGGGGCATTGGGTAGGAGCAGACTTGAGTGGAGGCTGCTTGGGCCTCTGCACTTACACAGAAAGCAGCCAGAGAGAAGGACCCAGAGATGGTAGAGGGAAGGCGGCCCTAGAAGTGTCACAGAGACAGCTGTGCACAGACCCCATGATGAAGAAAGATGAGTCCACGTGCAGGGAGCTCCTTAGACCCATGAGGGTTGCACCTGTTCCGTTTAATCTTCACCCCGACCCTCAGATGCTGCCGTGAGCTGACGGTTAAGCTTTAGCAGGCCAGGTGCTACCTCAGTGCCTGGCTTGTGCCTCATGTCTCGTTTGCCTCATGCTCCTAATGGGTATTGCTGTGTTTTATGAATGGGAGCCTGTGGCTCAAAGACCTGTCTGCTTTCTCCCACCTGGGATGCCTTGAACGGCCTTCCTCCTCGAGCTGGTCCTGGTAAAAGAATCTGGCCTTTCCTGTAGAGCGACGGGGTCTCACGGAGATACCTCATGCAGATACCCTGCATGGCAGATGTTTATATTATGATTCCTAACAGTAGTAAAATTACAGTTATGAAGTAGCAACAAAATAATTTTATGGTTGGGGTCAGCACATGAGGAACTGTATTGAAGGGTCGCAGCATTAGGAAGGTTGAGAACCACTGGTCTGTTAGGCTAGTTTAGATGCTGCTCTTTCCCCAAGCCTTCCCTGGCCAGCTTCTCTCCTCCTTGCAGCCCTGATCCACCGCCTTCTCGTGGTGGGCCAGGTGCTCCTCCCCCAGTCATCACTGGGATCCCTCCGTGGTAGGATTGCCACGCTGTATTCAACTCTCTGGATCTCATCAGTGTACAGAGCCTAGAAATAAACACTCATAGGTGGTCAATAATTTTTCTTAACAAAAAACAACACAGTGGTGGTCTAGACCATTTTGTCCTAAGTGGCGTCCAGGTGCCTCCCGTGACCTTCCCTTTGTTCCATTTTCCTTCCTTGCCTTCCATCCCACAGGGTCCTCATGTGACGTCCCCCTCTGTCCCCTCTTCCCTTCTTGTTTTCTACCTCAGGAGGCACTGGAGAAGTCAGGCTACCTGCTGAAAATGGGGAGCCGGGTGAAGACATGGAAGAGGCGCTGGTTTGTCCTGAGACAGGGACAGATCCTGTACTACAAGTCTCCGGTGAGCCCCCCAGGACATAATCACAGGGACCACAGTCCAGACCCACACTGTATAAGAGCTGGAGGACGGACAGTGTGGCTGGGGCTTACCAGATGTAAGACTTAGCAGCATGGCTGGCCTTAGAGGTGCTGAGCCACACAGGGGACTCTGAGCTGGTCACCTATTCTCAAAACAAGCTGGGGAGGCTATCAAGGCAGTCCTAGGCCAGTTGGCTGGCAATTTCCTCTTCCTTCAGAACTGATCTCTTCTTATGCCTGGCCTTGTAAAAGGATGTTCTCAGACTGTCTTTACCCTTTCTGGATCGTTCTAACTGAAATATTCGTTGCTTCCTCTTCTTTCCTCTACTGTCTGGAATTGAGGAGCCTTGAATGTTGAGAACTAGGTTGGCAGAATCAAGCATCATGTTATAAAGAGGGCAAAATGGATTTGTCTCTTGTGCAGCTGTTTTCTTGGCTGAAGCTTTCTCTAGCTCCATGTTAAGGATTCTGGACCTAAGTTTCTCCTTGAAAAGCATGCTACTATCAATTATAATGTCTGTAGTAATGCTGGAAAGGCTAATAGTGGCTTAAATGCCCCTTAATTTATTAATTAATATCTGTGGGTATAAGGATCAAATAGAAAGGTTTGGTTTGGTTTTCTTTTTGAGATGTGTCTTGCTCTGTTGCCTAGACCAGCCTCATCCTCCTGCCATGTCCTACAGAGTAGCTGGGACTGTAGGCACTCGTCACCACACATAGATCAGTTAAAGGAGGATGGTGGCTTTATAGATCAGTAATAACCTAGTAGCTTCTGATCTGATTTTAGAGGCTCGCTCTCCTTTTTGAAATCTTTTGAGGCCTGCATTAGAGGAGTTCATGTTCCTAATTTCAACTTTGTTTTGCTAGAAGAATCTAGAACAAGTCACTCATTGTACCATAGCCAGAATGGGAATCGCTTTCCACTTTGTACCTATAACTTGGAGTAAAAAAAAAAATGATGATGATCTGAGAAGCCTCCAGACTCCAATGCTCTCCTTCTTACTCCTCCTTTGCAGAATGATGTCATCCGCAAACCTCAGGGTCAAGTGGATCTGAACTCCCATTGCCAAATTGTCCGAGGGGAAGGAGCACAGACATTTCAGGTGAGCCTGCTTGTAGCAGCTGGATTTTAGATGCAGTATGGTGTGGATAGGACTGTGACTGAAGCAAAGACAGGCAAAAGTAAGCATGAATGAAGGATTTCATACCAGGAGTATGAAACGTGGATACGGTCTTAGGTTGTGAGCGAGCATGAAAAGAAGGGACAGCAGGTTGAAGGATTTGTGTCTTTCACTGACTCTAATCCAGCCCCGCTCCACTCCACCCCACAGCTCATCTCCGAGAACAAAACCTACTACCTAACAGCAGAGTCCCCCAGCCTCCTGGAAGAATGGATCCGTGTCCTACAGAGCCTGCTGAAGGTGCAGGTCACTGGGCCTCCAGCTCTGCGTCCAGGGGGCACCAAGCCTACAGTGAAGGGCTGGCTGACCAAGGTACGAGGTGTATCGGCTAGGGAAGTAATGGAAGCCAAGCATGGGAGTGCCCAGAGATGATGATCTTTCTCTAAGAACTGCTTAGTCAGTAGACCCCCAAGCACAGTCTGAGCATACAAAATGATGGTGGTGATTCTGGAAACAGAGATGGGGACTTTTAGAGCAACTGTTCTCGAGACAGAAGGGAAAGAAATGTTTTACTTAATGTTGAGGATACTGGTCACTGCCTCCCACAGTGTAACTAGCTGTGTCAGGACTAATGGTACAAAGAAAAGACCTAGGTAAAGCCAGTGTGACCGCCATTCAAAGACTAGTATCCCAGGTTTGCCTAAAGACATTTTAACTAGGGTTTTCCTGGAAGCAGAGACCCCAGTTACGCCCAGCAAAGAGAAGTTAACTAGGAAGCACTCTCACAGGGTTAGTTACTGTGGGTTACTGTGCTCAGCAAGCTCGGTGCTCAGACTCTTTCCTTCTGAGCCTCTGCCTCCCATCAGCCTGCCCTTCTTCTCTGTGAGTGTTCAGTTGCTGTTCCGTTGTGAGCACCTTACTTAAGGCTCCAGACTACCTGGGTCTTTATTTACCTTGCAGCATCCTTACAGCTCTGGCCTGTGCCAACTAGTAGGGTCTTCCCATACCCTCGTTCTGATTTTGCGGGTAATCTTTCAGTGGCAGGTCATAGGTCCCTGAGTGGCTCAGTAGTGGCTGGGTTACCACAGGGTACATACTGTGGCAGTGTCACTGTGACTGGAGCCCTGACTTTGTTTGGTACTCTTCCCTGTGGTCTGTCTTGGCGAGGCCTGAGTTTATTTTGGAGTCCTGGTTCTAATGAAGGCATTTCACTTAACAGGTAAAGCATGGCCACTCTAAGCTGGTCTGGTGTGCCCTTGTTGGGAAAACCTTCTACTACTACCGGAGCCACGAGGACAAGGTATTTCATCAGCCTCCTAACGGCGCCTCCTCCAAACTGCACGGTGCAGGCCACTGACGGCAGCCCCCAGCTTTACCTTCTACCACACCAAACCCTAAACCAAATACAGAGCCGGCTGCCCCACTCCTCCAGGGCGTGTGACCAGCATCATAACCAGTGTAGTCGGCTGGCACTTTCCACAGCACAGTCTTCTGCTTCTGGCCTGGCTGCAATGCTGTAGCTTCCGCCTCCTCATCCTGCCCTCTGTCCATGTCTGTGCTATCCAGCCCCACCCAGCCTAAGCATTCAGAAGGAGACTCCCCTGTCCTCCTGTTAGCCTATTCATGGAAGGCTCATGTCCGCAGAGACCCCTGGGCTGCCTACCTGTGCAGGATGCTCACATAGAGGAAGTAGATCGATCCTGTGACTCAGACGAAGACTATGAGGCTGGAGGAACCAGACGGCTGCTTTCCTCCCACTGCACCTTAGTGATCCATCCCCCAGAGCACAGCCCCACCTACCTCCTCATCGGCACCAAGCATGAAAAGGTAAGGGAGGAGCTGGGCCTTTATGTCCTAGCTTGGACCTGGGCTCTGATTTCCCCTCTCTCTGTTCTCCTGAGCTTTCCAAATTCAAGTTTATTTCTTCTTGGATGCTGGATAGGAATGTTACTCTTGACTGTCTATTGAGTCCATTCCAAGTGACCAGCATCCCTCCATCACGGGCATGACACAGTGCCACAGACTGGAGATGTGGCCTACATCTGACCCACCTGATCCTGTCTTTATTCCTGACTCATGCTAGCCAGGTTAGTAATAGTCCACCTCTGTTTCCCCTAGACAAGGTCTCATAAGCCCAGGCCAACCTTGAGCTCGAGATCCCTCTGTCTCAGCCTCCCACTCTTGCTCTGACGTCAGTACAGGTGTACACCTCTGTCCCCATCTTAAATTACAAGCTGTTTTCCTGCAGGGGAGTGGCGGGAGTGAGCCCCAGAACTCACACATAGACCAGTGCTCTGTCACTGAGCTACATCTCCTCCCACATGTCCGACTCGTGCCTCCACCCTTCCTACCCCCTTAGCATCTGCTTGTTTTTGCCCTTTTCCAGGATACATGGCTTTACCACCTCACAGTAGCTGCAGGTGGCAGCAGTGCCAAGGTGGGCACTGTCTATGAGCAGCTCATTGGGAAACTGATGGATGGTGAGGGAGACCCAGGTAAGGCAAGCATGGCCATTACTGCCTGGGTTGAAGGGAAGTGCAAGGTGCACACAGGACAAGAAGTAGAGGGCACTACTATACCTAAGCTGTATGTATAGTCCCCCATCCCATGCTCCAGAGCCTCTCTGTCTGTGGCCAAAACACTGAGGGAACCACTGTATGTGAGGAAATCTGGGAATCTGACTTTCCAGACACCTGGGTAAATGTTCTACTCTGTTTAATCTGTAGCTTTGCTAGCTATGCAGAAGACTCGGGGGCAGGGGTGGAGGCAGGGGAGGCAGCAGCTGGTTAATCTATAATTAAGAGTTTGTTAATATATGAAGCCTCAATTTGGACCCGACTAATCTAATCCTGGGATGTCTGAGAGTCCTTATTTGGCAGCTAATTCTCAGGGCCCTCATGAACTCTCCAGAGTACACAGCACACATACCTCTTTATTACTGCTCTGAGGGCCGGTCTGTCCCGATGCTGCAAGGAAGGCCGTCCCTGCATGCAGACACTTGTGCTCAGGGCTCTCACAGTTTTATCCGCTTGGCCCGGCTGTGCCTCCTCAGCAAAGCTTTGGCCGCCTTCCTCAACAGCCGTGTGAGGGAATGTGCAGTTTGCAGTACACACCTACATGCCTTAGGTCTGTAGATGATCAACCCAGAAAAACCCAGGGTTCCCAGAGTTAAGCCACTGTCTTCCCTGCAAGTCAAAGCTGGGGCTGGTAGGGAAGGCGGCGAGTTCTCTCTGGAGTGACTGCCACTGCTCTCTGGTCTGTGCTCTATGCAGACTCCCCGCTCTGGAGGCACCCCATGCTGTGTTACAGCCGAGATGGGCTCTGTACCTCCCTTACCACCCTGCCCTCCGAGGCCCTGCAGACGGAGGCTCTCAAGCTCTTCAAGGTAACATGGGAGTGGAGTCCGGGCCTATTGGCTGTTGGAGCCCACATGTGCTCGGGCTCTGCCTGGCACAGCTCTGCCCATCCCAGCACAGGAGACCTAGTGATTATGGGGTGGCCCGAGGGTTGTGGAGAGGAAGAGAGTGTCCCACAGGAACCCCTCTATGGCAGGAATGTAACCCTTCTGCAGGCCAGGAGGAGGCTCTGGGGCTCTGGGAAATGCTCCCCAAAGCTCTCCCTTGAGCCGCCACCTCCTTCAAGTATCCACAGAAAAGGCCTGGATGCAGGAATCAGATTCTGACCTAGTTTAGTTTTCTTTGTGCCCATCTGCATTTTCTGGCAACAAAACAAAAAACCAAACCAAAGCAACCTTGCTAGGGGCTAGTGTGCTAAATGTCCATATTCACAGCAGCACACAGGAGGCAGAGGCAGGACCTGGAGCTAAATGCCAGGCTGTGCTTCCCCAGCTTTCTCATGCTTATGCAATGGAAACACTACATTTAAAGAAGGAGATTCTGCCCCTGAACTAGCCGGTCAGCCTCAAGAGCAGAAAGTGCTCCCTCCAGAAAGGGCTGTTTCAATGTTCGTCAGTGAGCTAGCTAGCCACCTGCCTCTGCCTCCCGAGTGCTGAGATCAAAGGCATGCGCCACCACTGTCCGGCTACTAGAATCTTCCTTGAGGCTCTGCTACACCAGTGCATGTCCCAGGAAAAACCAATGGGGTGCTCCTGCCTTGTGCCCACTGTCCCCCTCCTCCCAGTCCTGCCAGCTCTTCATCAACGTGCCTGTGGAGGCTGCCTCGGTGGACTACCATGTGTCCCTGGCGCAGACAGCACTGCAGGTCTGCCTTGTTCACCCTGAGCTACAGAGTGAGATCTACTGCCAGCTCATGAAGCAGACCAGCTGCCGCCCGCCCCAGAAGTACTCTCTTATGCAGGTGGGCACACGCTGGGGACATCACTGGCTAGAACCATTTCTAAGAGCTGATCAAGGGGGTAGCAGGTGCCTGGGCAGGTGTTCTCCAATCCTCACCCACGGGCAGCTTCTGCCAAGTTGCTTGAGCATGGCTGTCTGATCTGTGCATGGTCAGAATGTGACTGCTACCCTGGGCATTGCCTGACACGGGAGTTGAGGTTCTGGTGTGGAGAAAGAATAGTGAGGGTTTTGTAGCTCAAGGCCGCAAGAGCAGGATGCCCGCACTCATCCCATGCTGCCTGTGTTCCATGGCAGTGCTGGCAGCTCTTGGCTCTGTGTGCCCCACTCTTCCTGCCTCAGCATCACTTCCTCTGGTATGTCAAACAGCGGCTTCAACGTCATGCAGACCCCAGGTAAGCAAAAGTATTTCTCCTGTCCCTCCTACACTAGAGCTGCCATGTTTCAAAGGGATGAGGGAAAGACAAGATTGAACTGACTGCGTATCCCCTCAGATTTGCTTGGGGTTGAGAGACTTCACCCATCACCGTGTACACATGAGCAGTGGAGACCCAAGCATACTTTAGCTTCTTTGGACACCGATTCATGTGTTCTAGGGTATTTTGGGAAGAGTCTCATGTGAAGCCATGCTATCCCAAATTATCTCCAAATGTTTATCCGTGTTCTTCTAGTTTATACAGGGAGATATCTATGAGGGGATGGGGGTGTAGCTCAATGGTAGAGCACTTACCTGGCATGTACAAGGCCCTGGGTTCGATCCCTAGTACTAGTGTAAAGAAAGAAACAAGAAAAGAAGATACCCATGGCAGACATGTGCCGCAGATAAGTCCTTAGGGACAAACTGCAGTTGGTAAGATGGCTTAGTAGGTAAAGGTGACTGCTGCCAAGGGGACAACCTGGAGTCAGTTCCCACAACTTGTCCCCTGGCTTCCACAGTGTGCCTCCCCCTGAAATAAAAATGTAGTAACATCCTGTACCAGTTTCAGACCCCCACACCCCATCCAGTTACTTTTTATCCCAGCTAAGTCTGGGTATGCACCTCAGCGTGCCAACAGAAAGGAATTCCTACTATCCCAGTCTCTGTTTTTAGAAGTGAAACTGGCCAGTATGCCACCTACTGCCAGCGAGCAGTGGAGCGGACCCTGCAGACAGGGGAACGGGAGGCCAGGCCGTCACGTATGGAAGTAGTGTCCATCTTGCTACGGAACCCCTTCCACCACTCGTTACCCTTCAGCATCCCCGTGCACTTTGCCAACGGGACCTATCAGGTAAGGACACTGAGCATGCTCCCAACCCCTAGTCCTCC
Source organism: Alexandromys fortis (assembly GCF_014885135.2). NCBI lineage: Eukaryota > Metazoa > Chordata > Mammalia > Rodentia > Cricetidae > Alexandromys > Alexandromys fortis. Next base: position 2,393,061 of record NW_026067982.1, on the reverse strand, counting down.
CATAGCACTGCCCACAGGATACTTCTAAGTGCGCTAAGCCTTGTAGGCTTTCAGATTAATAGGCACATGGACAAAAGGGGTGGGCCTAGATCTGAAGTGGCGTGCCATGATCAGTGTGGGTATAGAGAAAGGAGCTCTAATCCCTAAGTATCTGAATCCTATTTGGTGCCTTAGAGGTAGGACTTCTGACCCCACTGCATGAACATGAAAGCTGAAACACTGGTCCAGAAAGTAGGATGAGATGGAACCCCAGAATATTGGCTGTAAAGGAGCGGCTGGGCCTGTCCAGGTCCAGTTTACAGTTAGCAGGCTCAGGTTCCTCTGCATGTGAATGCGGAAACCAGCTGGCTTTGGCCTCCTGCACTCACCCTGTGCCACCCCCAGTGACAGTCCCTCAGGAAGTCTGCTGGTTCAGGGTGCCTCTCCCCATTTCCAGGTGGTTGGCTTTGATGGCTCCTCCACAGTTGATGAGTTCCTCCAGCGGCTGAACCAGGAGACAGGCATGAGGAAGCCATCCCAGTCTGGGTTCGCCCTCTTCACAGACGATCCTTCTGGCAGAGACCTGGAGCACTGTCTTCAAGGGCGTGTCAAGGTAAGCACTCCCCCCCCCCCCCACACACACAGATAGAACTCATCCAGGGTGTGCCTAACTTGTCAGCGGCCTGTCTGGTGTGGAGACCAAGACCATCTCTTCAGGCCAACATTTCCGTGCCATCCTAAAATGGATCTGTGCATATAGGGAAAGCTACATGTGACCAAGATCCTCATCATCTTGTCTCCCTAAGGGGACTACGGAGCATTCAGGGGGAGAGCCTCTTATCTCAGTGTAAGGACGAGGAGGCCCTGCCAAGCATGCCACCAATTATATCTGTCCCCTTAGGTCAACAGCTATAACACCCACCTGCAGTGGGTGTCATGCTTGCACCATCACCTAGCTATACTCTGTCTGCTTATGCTTATGGTATACGTTATAGATTCAACCATAGTTTAGGGAGGCAGGTCCTCATGGCACCTCTGCAGGTGAAAGCCTTTGAAAGAGACAGCTGATCTGTGTGGTGGTGTGGGGCTAGTTCCATGAGGGTATTAAGCACTTGTGGGAATGTACTGCCACACTGGATGGGTACATTTGGCTCCAGCATCTGCTTCCTTTGCTGTTCTAGAACGAAGGGCTAGTCTTTAGCAGTGATGAAAAAAAATGCCACATATCTTTCTAGTAAAGGTATGGGCTCTGGTCACAGCAGGCGTTTGGGTATATTTATTGAAAGGAGAATATGGTGAGTGAAATGGAGCCACGATGCCATGGGTTTTAACTGGGGCCGGCCTTGTTTCCCAAGAGGTCACACAAAACCGATGAGTCAACAATCTTTCTTGGATGCTCACTGCATCCATGGTGCCATCTACCTCTTCATCAAAGGGGAATTGGTAGGCACCTCCCATCCTGACAGTCTGGGGCTTCAGAGGGCCACCTCCTAAGGATAGAACCCTCACTCAGCTCTGCCAGAATCCAGCTCTGGCTGAACCTCATTCTCCTCACAAGGGGCTTTTCTGACTTTGGACTTTTGTCTCTTCAAGATCTGTGATGCCATCTCCAAGTGGGAACAAACACTGAAGGAGCTGCACCCAGGAAAGTCTGAGGGTGGGACACGCGTCGTGAAGCTGATGTATAAGAACAGGTCCTGGGAGCCGCCTGAGGGTGGGGTGCACATGAGGGCTGCCCCTGGGCACCAGTTCATCACCTCCCAAACATAATGGCTTGCCCCAATAAGGCAGAGGGGCCTATAATTACCACTCTAAGTGGCAGTCATCAGGTGGTTGCAGGCTAGCCACCCTCCTGATCCCTAATGAGACCCTGGTAGCTCAGATGTTCTTTCAGCCTTCTCTGTACTACCTCGTGGACATGTGTATGCACACATGCCACAAAACCATACCAATGTCATGGGATGGCTATATGTCACCTTATGTGAGGGTACAGTTTTGTGTAAGCACCAGATACTTAAAGCCAGGAATAAAATTTTCCTGTATTTCAGGACATACACAAGTACTTCTTCCAATTTAAACAGGAGAGATCTAATCTAGTATGTCTCCAGGCAAATAATTTCCATCAGTCTCTTGGAGTCTTAACTCAGTCAGACCCTTAACAAGTTCTGATTCTAGGCACCAGATTCCTCATGCAAAGTGCAGTAAGTCTAGTGGTTTGTTCAGAACTGACTCCTGTTGCTGTGGGTGAGACCTGCATGCCCACAGTGAGGTTAGACTTGGCTACGAATTTCTTGGGTAGTAGAAAAGAGGCTGACAAATGGCATAAACAGTTATCTTCACTGTAGGGATCAAGGTAAAGATGCAGAGAAAGCTTTCTCATTCTTGTGTGGGGTGCCAGCTGAGACCTGGCTTCTTCCTGTCTTCCCTATAGGCTATACTTTCGAAGTCAAGTCAAAGGGGAGACTGAGCGAGAGCGGCTGTTACTTGCCTTCCAAACAAGTGGAGAAATTGTGGCAGGAAGATTTCCCGTCACCAAGGAGCTGGCTCTTGAAATGGCTGCCTTGATGGCCCAGGTGAGAGACCTTACAGAAGACTGCAGATCCTGAGGCAGCAGGAAGGGTTCTGCGCTAGAGAGAAGGGACTCCTCGCTCACCGCACACAGGCTGTGTGCAGAATGGGACTGGGAACTGAAAAACTGGCCTTAAGTCCCAGTCTTCTTCCAGCGTGAGAGCCTGGTCAAGTCACTTCTTAGTGCTTCAGTTTTTTATGTGTATGTGGAGAACACGATTCCCTCCCTGCCTGCAGGGTGTGGAAAGGAGCACTGTATGTGGCACAATGCACGTGGTAAACTTTACCCCACATTCTAAGTAGAAGACTAGAAAGAGCACACGTTCAGAACGATTCTCCTGCGTGATTTCTTTAGGCATGGGCTGTCCAGGACACCTCCATGGTTCCTGATGTGGTAGCACACACATATAATCCCAGCATTTGGAGAGCTGAGGCAGAGTTGGCATAAACTCAAGTCCAGTATGGGTTCCAAGCTCTTCGTAATTATAATCTTCAATATCTGTAGCAAGCCACATGCTAATATTTCAGATGTATTTGCCTCTGTAGTTTTCATCCCCACTTAGGAGAAGGAAGTTTACACTCAGTTTAAATAACTTGAACAAAGACACAAAACTAAGTGGCAGAGCTGATGCTTGGGCTAGCTGTCTGATATCAAGCCCTCTTCTGTCCTCTGTAGTCTGAGGCACCTTCCACCTTCTAGCATTTAGCTAAAAGTGAGAGTTGATCTAGACAATCTTATTAGGACCCTATGGATGTTTCCCTAATGTCTATGAGGCATAGATAAATTCTTACCATCGTCATGTGATCAGCATAATGGGTAAGGGCTGTTTACCTCTCTAACAGCAGCCCCTTCACCCCTCAAACTCGTGACTGTTAACTCTTTCTACCTCAGGTGGAATACGGGGACTTGGAGAAGCCTATCCTGCCAGGTCCTGGAGGTACATCTCCTGCCAAATCTCAGCATCTCCTCCAGCAGGTCCTCGACAGGTTTTACCCAAAGCGCTATCGAATTGGAGCCCCCCCTGAGCAGCTGAGGTAGGCTGGAGGCAAGGTCTTACAGAGGAAGCCTGTGGGGAAACCTCAGGGCTGTGATGGAAACAGGAGGGCACTTCATCGGCACCATTTCTTTCTGTCCACTCAAACCAGGCACCTGGCAGATACGATGGCCACCAAGTGGGCAGCATTACAAGGCTGCTCCCCTGCTGAATGCATCCGCATCTACCTGACTGTGGCTCGGAAATGGCCTCTCTTTGGTGCTAAGCTCTTTGCTGCTCAGGTGAGTGACAGCAAAAGGAATTACCCAACCCCCCAGAATGCTGTTTCTCCCTTCTCTGCTCATATGTCCATCAGTCTGGTCTGCAGCCCCCACCTCACTATCAAACCCTAGGAGTTGCCATCTCCCCCACTCTGGCTGCTCCAGAGTTCCATGGTCTACCGTGGAGTTATAATTCATTGTTTATCTTCATGCTTCCTTTATTGACTCGCCAGTGCCTCTGCTGCAAAGACAAGCTCAACTAATTCACACGAGGATTCAGACCGAAGTCTGAAAGGACAAAGCAGTGTATAACCTAAACAAACTCATCTCTAGTGGCCACCCAAAAGGCCAAAAGTGAGAGAGATGGACCACCCAGGGGAATCAGATTACTCAGACAAGTAACTCTCACCTCAACACGAAGGCCAGGAGGCAAACAGTAATTTCAGTTGGACATTTTCCTCAGTAGGTGTCTGGTATGCATGAACTTTGCAGATAATCACAGGCATTACCCTGTGACCAGACATTATAATCAGACATTGAGACTGGATCTAGGTTCTGATCACTGCAGCTACAGATCAGAAAATGGACATCCACTCATCTACATAGCATATACAGATAGACTGTTGAATATATACTATTTCTAGTGCTAGCTGTTTAAAGTTACAAAAATGAACAAGGGCTGGGGAGATGGCTCAGCAGTTAAAAAGCACTGGCTGCTTTTCCATAGGTCCTGGGTTTGATTCCCAGCCTCCATATGGTGGCTCACAACTGTCTGTAATTCCAGTCTCAGGGATCCAACATCCTTTTCTGGCCTCCTTGGATACAGGCACACATGTAGTACACAGACATACAGGTAGGCAAAACAACCATACATATTAAATATAAATTTTAAAAAATGTTTTAAAGAAATGAACAGACCAGTCCCTGGCCTTTAGGAGGCTTTCAAGCGAGTGGGAACAGAACCCTCGGGAGTTGTGCATTGTTCTTCATACTCACTTTTCAATCTTTCTGAGCAACATTAATCTCCTGTTTAATTTTGGGGATATGCTGGGGACCAAACCAGGACCTTGCACAATGCTAAGAATACTCCTGCCCCCTAAGCTATACCTCCAGCCTTTGTGTGTGTCTGTATATGCGCACAAATGTTCACAGGGGCCGTGCAGTAAAAGTACAGTGGTATTATAAATAGAATGCCACTGGCCTGGAAGGTTGGAAAAGGTTTCAAAGAAAGGATATCTGTCTTCTCTTCCCCCCAGGGTTTTAGGTAGAGAGATGCCTGGAGCACTTCACTGTAGCCCTCAAAGAAACACCCAGGAAATGGCTACCGAATAGTCACAAACTCACTGAAAGGACCTAAAGCCCATCCCACTGCCCTCTTGTATTCCTATTTCTTTTATAGTCCCAAGGAAATTGGCTAAAGCGAGATGTATTTTGCTTGTGAGAGATTGGGGAGCAGGAGAAACTGTCTACCAACCGAGCTACACACCAGCCCCTAGGTCGGCCTGTATTCTACTACTCGGAGCTCTCCACCTTTCAGGTGTTGGATGGCAGAGCCCCAGGGCCAAATGCCTCCTGCCACAGCATTCCTGTGCTGTATAAATGTTATTCTCTGCTTTCCACGATGATGTGACTGCCCGTCCCTCTGGACATACCTTCTTTCTCAGAATGTACTTAGGTTCAGAATCTCTAACTGTGGGTCTGATGGGCTTTTTCTGTTTCTGCAGCCTGCCCAGCTGTCTTCTAAGGAGAGCACTCTGGTGTGGATTGCTGTGAATGAGGATGGTGTCAGCATCCTGGACCACCACACTATGGTATGCGAGGGAAAGGCTGGTTCTACCCTTCTTAAACACCTGTCTTATCTCCCCTGCTCTGGACTTAGAGGCCTGAACTGGCCATAGTCCTCCTCTTTCTAACCTCTGTCCCAGAAATGCTGTCCTATAGTCTAGATACAACTTACTTACAGATATCAGGATTTAACTCTCCAAATTATCACCATCTTTGGGATTCTCCCTTCCTGGTAAAGGCTCCCTATGTCTAGAAGAAATAGGTATGGAATTTCCCCTGAACTCAACTGGCTCCTTTCCACAGCAAGTGAACATCAATTATCCCTACTCTTCAGTGACAACGTTTGGTGGCTGCAGGGATGACTTCATGCTTGTGATTAGATCCATTCCAGACCAGAGCTCTGGAAAAAGCCATATTGACAAGTTGGTCTTCCAAATGCCTGCTCCCAAGGTGGGTCTGACAGCTATTAACAATTTACTCTGGCCTGGTGTAATATAGTAAGCTTGGTGCTTAGAGAAAACTTTGGGAAGGTTCTGCCCCAAATACAATTGTTGGCCTTGGTGTGTGATCAGCATCCCAAAGGGTTCAGGTGGGGTAGCATGTCCATCTCACTACTGAGCTGGTACTTGGTAGGACTACCTGATTCAGCCGTTGTTCCTCCTTTCTTCAGGAGGGGACTGTGCACCTCAGAGACTCTCAGGCCAACAAAGGTACATTTGTTGTACACTGACCTCTAAACATCACACTAATCTCTTTCGGGCTTTTCTCCTGAATGAGCAGTTTAAGAGAGAAAGCAGCAAAAGCCCAGGAAGGCTATGTGTGTACCCAATGTTAGAGCCAGTGAGAAACTCAGCATTCAAGACAAGGCTAGTTCAATTTCTTCACTTCTCTGACCTCAGATCACAGAAGCTACCTTCATGATCGCCAGCTACATGAACCACTGTTCTGCAACTGTGAACCTATCCACCAAGCTGCCTGCAACCCGCCAGCCCCGAGACCTGGACGGACAGCTCTTTGCTTCTGTTTCCTGCACTAAGGGGCCAGCTTTGCTGTGAACGTTCCTCCTCCCCCACCCCTGCCACCACTGGTGCCTCTGGGATTAGAGTGTGTCCTGGAGCATGCTACTACTGTGATGGGCCTAACGGCCCCTTCCGAACCTATTCTGTGAAATGTGTACTTCAGGGTCTCTGAAGCCTTTGTGCTCTTTAAGTGCCTTATCTTTCAAGGCCCAGCATTTTAAAATCCAGACCCAACATCAAAACCACTTACTATTTCTTTTACAAGAATACTGACTCTGGATGCTACCTGATTCTAGACTGAGACAGGGATGGCCCATCGTTACAAGGGCAGTGGTACTGTATTTGGGGCTTCTGCACTGATACTCAGGGAAGCTCATCTTTTTATATTGTACGTGGTCCTTATGTGGGGGCTTATACTTGAAGTTTTCTGAATATCCCTGAACAAAATAGGACTAAAATTCCTAATTCACCTAAGTTCTGGCAAATGTCTACAAATCTCTGAAACTGGACAACTTTCCCAGATGGAAAGACTGACAGAACTGGAGAAAAATGACAAGCCTCCCCCTACTGGTGAGGAGGCATTTGCTATGCTCCTACTGGGGCTGCAGCTCTAATCTTCTCAGGACAGCACACTATTCCTGTTAAGATGCAAACTTTTTCTCTCACACTGGACTAGCACAGGCAGGGACAGATCCAGTCTGCACCCTCCCTGTGTCATTTTAAGGCCCACCAGGGTTTAGTGAAGGCTGTGCTCACTACTGAAGGAAGAGGTAGTCGTCTCTCCACCCTCTGAAAGACCAAGCATGTGACTTTTGCTTGTTGCTGCTGTATGAGGCCAGGAGACAACACATCAAAACACTAAAGACCCCACCCCCATTCCCAGAATGCCTGGATTGCTCACCAACACTTCTGGTAGCTATCTTCTGAGAATTAATTGGAAGTACAGGAGCTATATATATTTGCCCTAGTAATATATGGAAGTACAAAGTTTCTTTTCAACTTTTGCCTTCCTGAGAACATTATACTCCCTTTCAACCCAGACTTTCTGATTTTGATGAAGATGACCTTTATCTCCACCTTCCCCCGAAAAAATAGTAAAAACTGCAAGTTCATATTTTGATTTTCTAACATATAAAAAAAAATCTAAGTTTATTGTATAGCTCTAAGGTAGTTCTATCATCTTTCAGTAACATGGTCAAGGGGATAGGAACAACACCCAGGAAATAAGCTTTTAACCCAACAATGTGTTTATTGCACACTACAAATTAGTTTGTCAGAATGGCTCAGCTGCTATAATCTTTCATTTCTCATCCTCTGGACTGACAAACATGACTTTACAAAGGCCTAAACACGCTTGACAGGCAGGAGCCATTTCTGTCCCAATGTCAACTCCTGCCCCAGAATTGGGTCCTGGGGTTCTAGTGGACACAGGTCTACCTCACGTCTCATCACTCTCGGGTCCTGACAACTCCTTCCAGGCTAGTGTCAAAGGCAGAAAATGCAGTTCTAGTGGGCCACATTCCAAGGGGCCCTTAAAGCCCAAAAGGATGTGGTCTACTCTAGGGTTGTTTTTGTTCTGTAATAGAGTTACAAAGAATGGAACTATTTGTAATAGACTTGGAGGTCAGATTTGCTGCCTCCTTTTCTCTTTAAATTTTCTCCTCTCCTTTCTTTCCTTTCCTTTCCCTTCCCTTCTCCCTTCACCTTCCCCTTCCTCTTCCCTTCCTAGACAGGACCTCACTAGGAAGTCCTGGCTGTCCGGAACTCAATATGGAGACCAGACTGGCCAAAAACTCAGAAAGCCACCTGCCTTCCAAGTGCTGGGATTAAAGGCCTGCACTGCCTAGCCCAGCTCCCTTTCTCCTTCCTGATCTCTAGGAATCCCAGAAACTGCCTTAGAAACAAAGGCTTCTGTAAACTGGCTTCTTAATTCTTTAATGTGACAGTCCCATGTCTGGGAACCAACATGAACTCTCTGACTTTTCATCTAAGCCCTCTTGGTCCCAGCAGCTTTTGAAGCAATAGAAAATACCGAGTAACAGAAAGGTACTAATGTGCTTGACACCCATGGCTGCAGTGCTGTGTACGCCTATCAATAAAAAGCTGTCAGTGAACCAGCAATTCCTGTGTGCTTTGGATATTTATTTATTTTCAAGTTGAGACAGTGCCTCACCATGTAGCCCAGGCTGGCCTCAAACTTTCAATTCTCCTGTTGATACCTCTTGGGTCCTGGGATAACTGGCATCCATAACACCCCTAGCTAAGCTGTGGATTAAGAGTCATCCTGCAGAGATCATAGATGGACAGAGGCTAGCCCTTTGTAAGACATTTTATTCTTGCTAATTTATACATTAAAAAAAAACTTATTCTTTCCCTAACTTTTAGACAAGAGTCCGTGGAGATGGAAATTCTATTTTTCTTGTAGAATCTGGCACCAGTCTCAATACTCCACAGATTTTAACACAAATATAAACATGCTCAGAAACTTCACAGTGTTCTTCATGTGAATTACTTTTTTGGGGGGGAGGGGGTCCTCACTATATAGCCCTGCATGGCCTCAAACTTGAGACCACCTGTTTATGCCTCGAGTTCTGGGATTAAAGCATCTGCCACTATGCCTGGCCTCCTTTTGATATGTCAAAATCCTTAAGGTTTCCCCTTGACTAGTAATGTAGATAAAATCTATAAGGGGAACTTTACAATATATCAAAACACTGAGTCAAGTTCCAACGCCTCCTCTATGGCTCTGAGATCACTCATCCATTTTGATTCTCAGGACTGTGTCCACCTAGTGATTTTTACAGTACAGAAAATAAACCAGCCACTATGGTCTAGGAGTCCTCTCCCATAAAGACAACACTGGTCTTTGAATGCTGAGATTCATGGGCTTGCTGATGTGGCTTTCTGGTGTGCCAGAATCTCCTGGCAGCTCCTGTATACTTCAATCAAGCAGTCCAGCCGAGGCTTGGCACTCTGAATTCCAAAGGGGAGAAACGCAGAGTCAAGGAGAATAGAAGAAGAATCCACTTGCAACCTCAGTCTCACATACGGCATAGCACAACTGTGAGCTAAGAGACACAGGTCAAGCCTCTGGGCGCTTTTCTGGGCGCTCTCCAAATCTGGCCTTTATGGAAGATAAAAAGCTTGTTTGTTTGTCTTGAGACAGGGTCTCTCTGTGTATTCTGGCTGTCCTGGAACTCACTACATAGACCAGGGTGGCCTCAAACTCGAGAGATCTTACTGCCTCTGCCTTCCAAATGCTGGGATTACAGGCATCAAAATACAGTTTTTAGCCTGACAAAAGCATATGATAGTGAGACAGACCATCTCAAAAGTGTTACAAGTTGTGAAATGCACCTCAGAAACAAGATGAGCAGTTTAAAATGGACATTCTGAAAAGATTTTGTATTATAAAATGTAACACAACTAAAATTTAAAAGAGAAGCCACAGAAAATTACATGTAGAAAGTCTATTTAATAAATGTTTACTATTCAAAAATAACACAAAATTATTACAAATATATAACTGATTTCTAGGTTCTACTCAGCTAGAAGAGAAAACTTAACAGTTTAAAACAAGAGGATTACAGGTTTGTGCCACCAATGATTTTTATTGTAAGATCAAAAGAAAAGATAATCTAGACACTATTTAAAGCCTAGCAATAAAATAGTTAAATAAATATTTCAATATAATAGAACATAATTATTTAAAGTAAATATACTGGCTGTGGTAGAAAAGATATAGGTAGGTAGGTAGGTAGGTAGATACTGGCTGTGGTAGAAAAGATATAGATAGATAGATAGATAGATAGATAGATAGATACTGGCTGTGGTAGAAAAGATATAGACAGACAAACAGAGAAAGAGAGAGAATATCTCAGCCTCACTGTATTAATTAAACTTATACAATGGTAGATTGAGAGACTAGAAGAAAGTGATTTATTTGTAAGCAGAAATCGTTATATGATTGGTAATTGTCTTCTAAGATTTTTGTGAATTATTAATATTTTTTAAAGTGTATCTTCATCAGAGAGAGGCTGCTGAGATCTAAAATAAATCCTAACTTTTACTCACTCTGACAACAGAAATTCATGTCGACTGAACAAAAGAGGCAAGGGTAAGCAGACAGAGAAAAGGTAGGCTTTCGCAGGAGAAAGGAAGAACACTGCTCACCTGGAAGACAGGAACTACTTGGGATATCTCATGTGGCTTCCCTGGGTCCTTCAATAAAATGCAGAGGTAGTAAATCACCTTCTGCTGTAAGAAAAGACACCAAACAGAGGTCTCGGTGAAACTCGTCTTGTTTCATTTTCCTTCAAGGGAAGAATAAAATCCTTTCCACAAATTACCTCTAAGTAGTGAAATATTTGACAACTTTTGATATAGAAGAAAAGTTTATTTTTATCCCTGTTTATTTATTTTTTCAAGACAAGGTTTTTCTGTACTTTTGTAGCCTGTCCTGAAACTCACTCTTGTAGACCAGGCTGGCCTTGAACTCACAGAGATCTGCTTGCCTCTGCTTCCTGAGTGCTGGGATTAAAGGCATATGCCACCACCGCCCCTTTTATCCTTTATCTCTATTTGATATATATAAAAAAATCTTTTTGCTTTGTTTTTGCTGAGACAGGGTCTTACTATGTATCACTGGCTAGCCTGGAACTTGCTATGTACACCAGGCTAGCCTCACTCACAGAGATCCACCTGCCTCTGCCTCCCAGATGCTAGGATGAAAAGCGTGTGCAACCATGCATAGCAAATAAAAAAATAATCATCACTGAATTGTAATGTACTGACAAATAGAAACATCAAAGCTAGATTAAGGTAACCATTCAAACACTTGCCAAGTCTCAAATTCTGTACCATCAGAATGTCCACTCTGAAGCCACAGAGCTTTGCTTAGGGTTTTATGCTTTATCAATTATACTTTTATGCCACTTACCCACTACAAAACAGGGGGAAAATGACGTAGAATTGAAACTAGAATAAGAACTGGCTTTACATCTTCCTTCATTACTTCATGTGTCCCTTTGTCTACATTCTGATTTTTAAAGAATTAACTCCCTTCAAAAAAAAGGAGGGGGGGCAAGTATGTTAGTATGAACCAGAAGTCCTACTAATCAGGATGCCAAGGCAAGTGGCTCCTTGAAACTAGGTTAGATATTAGAAGCCAACCTGAGCAACATAGTGAGACCTCATTCCGAGAAAGGAAGCAATCAAATGCTCTTGCATCTGAGCTACGAGATATAAGACAAAACCCTGACTCTTTCTTTATCCACGACAGACTGCTACCTCTGCATCAACCATGGTTTATGCATTTGCTATGCTTTTTAATAGAGTGTACTCCTACTTATAAAAAAAAAAAAGCAAAAGTTTGTTAGCCAGGCATGATGACATACGTCTCTAATCCCAGCACTCAGGAGGCAGAATCTGTAGACTTCTGTGAGTTTGAGGACAATCTGGTTTATATAGTTAAGTTCTAGGACAGCCAGGGCTACACAATGAGACCCTGGCTCAAAAACAAACAAACAACAAGAGTAGTGGGCAGGGGGCTAAAGAAATGGCTCAGCAGTTAAGAGTGCTTCCTGCCTTTCTACAGGATGGAGTTCAGTTCCTAGTGTCCATGTTGGGTGGCTCACAACCGCCTGTGACACCACCTCCAGGGGATCTGACCTCCTCTTCTGACCTCAACAGGATACATACACAGACACACACGCATAAGTAAAAATAAAAATTTATAAAATTATGAACAAGCACAAAGAGACAGAGAGGTAGGAGGATGGGAAGTTCAAGGCCAGCATAAGCTATACAGTCAGACCCTGACTCAGGAAAAAAAACAGTTTACTGTAGGCAGTACAGGACTACACTTGGCAGCAACCACAAGCATCTTGTTATTACATCTTTTGATTCATCAATGAGATGTCTGAGTGAGTAAACTGTACCATTATATAAGAATGTTCTGTACAACCAGCAGACTGGTAAACGATGCATTTCTTAGAACACACCCCATCACCGAGGAAACTTATTTTAATGTAAGTTTCTCTTTCATGGTTCACGAGCATGCCAGCCAAAAAATAACTACTTGTATTGGAACAGAGGATCCTTAAGTTTAATTTTGTGACAATGAATGCTTTATGAGCAGACTGCCTCCATGCAGAGTTCAGAGATACCCCGTATACACTTACTTACCATGTAAATAGCCTCATTAATGATAACATCCTTGACCTTGTCCATCTCTATGAAGGTGGTACTTTCTTTGCCAGAAGCATAGGATGAAGTCATCTGGATGCCAAGTGAATCGATGATTAACAAAGTCTCCTGATCAATCTTCACAAAATGGAGGTAACCAAGCAGGCCTATGATGGTGATGAAGATGGCAGCAGAGAGGATCATGCTATTCTGAAGAGAGAGCCAGACACAGGCAGGAAGATTACCAAATGCCCCTATGTGGATCTGTAACACACAGCGAGTTAAACCGACCATGAGGGACAAGGCCTTTGCTCTGGTCACTACACTGCGGTGAAGAGACAGGGAACAAGCATGGAGGGGGATCACTTTCTCTGGAGCTCCTGAAGTGTTTGGACAGCACGCAGAGTGAAAAGGTCCAGACTACTAATGAATAGGTCTGGGATGTCCCAGCAAAACATCCGCCATCATCACATCTATCTCAGAAATTTTCTTCCTAAAATAACAACTTAAGGACCCAGTGCTTTCCCTCTCCTATTCCCCCTGAAAAATATATAGCACAGAATTACAGACACAACTGTGAGGTGCTCTGTACAGCAGCTGATACGACTCCCTGAATGACAGTCACTTATATTTTTCCTAATAGAATTTGGAATACAGTTTGATTGGTTTAGAAGTAGACACATATCACAACCCCAGCCAATGAGAAGTTGTAGTCAGAGGTCTACAGAAGAGGCCAATTTATTACATTATTATATTTTTAAAAAAATATATGGGTAGAAAGAATGGAGAAAGGAAAGCGGGGTGGGGAAGGGAACAGTGCCAGGGGCATTAAGATTAAAGCATCCAGGGATAGCCTATCATGCAAGACTTAGTTGGTGCAGAGATTTATTAGAAGCCAGTGGTTTCTGGTGGGTACACTCTCCCACAAAGACATTCGGGCTGAGGACTAAGAGTACACTGGAGGGAGTTTGAATGAGAGGAGCCAGGGTCAAATAAGACTCTCACTTGAACTCTGAGATCTTCGGACCTTACTTCTTACTGTGTTAATAATGGCCTCATCATTTTCATTTCCTTTTGTTCTGGGTTACTTACAGCTATGACCAAATGATGTGTTAAGGGGTCAGAAAATGGTAGGCAGGTTGGGGGTGTAGTGGTCCAGCATTTGTCTGGCATGAACAGGCCCTATTGGATCCATACCACTGCCCCCTGTACCCACCCCCACGTGCACACAAGAGCTATGTATGTCCTTCTGTCTAAGACACATTTATAACCTTTACCACTTCTGAAGCTGCAATGTGGGACGTTTTGTTGTTTCTTTCATTTGGTGTCTCACACTCTTGCTCCCGACTCTACAAAGAAAAGGTAATCACTGAACTAGTTAGTGTCTTAGGATTAGGTGTGTTATTGCTGTGATAACACACCATGCCAAAAGCTACCTGGGGAGAAAAGGGTTTCTTTCAGCCTACAGTTCCACATCACAGTCCACCACCATCACTGGGGGGAGTCAGGACAGGAACTAAAACTGGGCAGGAACCTAGAGGCAGGAGCTGATGCAGAGGCCGTAAAGGGGTGCTGCTTACTGGCTTGCTCTCCATGGCTTGCTCACCCTGCCTTATAAAACCCACCCAGCCAAGATTGGCATTACCCACTGAAGAAAATGTGCCACAGGCTTCCCATGGGCCAATCTGGTAGGGGCATTTTCTCAATTGAAGTGTCCTCTCCCAAAATGACTCCAGTTTGTGTTGCCATAAAAACTAAGCAGCACACCTAGAATCAATAAAACTCAGTAATGCTGAACCACATTCACAAAGCCAAAAAATGTCTCACTCTTTGCACTGACCAGTCCCCCTTTAACCTGACTCTAATCAGATTCTTCTAAGTATTCTATGACCTCAGCATCTATCTTTAATGGACTTGAAGGCCCTGTCATCCAGGAATTGTGCTGAATTAGCTTGAGAGAGGTCATCCTTTGAGGGCAAACCCCAATGACTAAATACATATCCCCACAGGCCCCATCTCTTAAGGGTTCCACATTTTGTTTTGCTGTTGGCTTTTTGTTTGTTTGTTTTTAAACAATGAGCCCAAGCTGGGCAGTGGTGGCGCACACCTTTAATTCCAGCACTTGGGAGGCAGAGGCAGGCGAATCTCTGTGAGTTTGAGACCAGCCTGGTCTACAAGAGCTAGTTCCAGGACAGGCTCCAAAACCACAGAGAAACCCTGTCTCGAAAAGCCCAAAAAAATAAAAAATAAAAATAAAATAAACAATGAGCCTATCAAATCTATTTTTATTTATGTGTTTTGCCTGCATGTATGTCTATCTGTGTAAGGATATCAGGTTCCCTGGAAGTGGAGTCACAGACAATCGAGAGTTGCCATGTGAATACTAGGAATTGAACCCAGGTCCTCTGGAAGAGTCATCTCTCCAGTCCCGACATATCAAATAGAAACTGTTGCATTTACCTTCTGCAGTTATCCTAACTGGACAAACGTTGTGATGCACATCTTTAATACCAGTTCTGGGAAGGCAGAGGCAAATGGATCTGAGTTCCAGGCCAGCCAAAGCTACACAGTGAGACCTTGTCTCAAAACAAAACAAAACCCAATCAAGCATGGTGGTGTACTCCTTTAGTCCTAGCATTTGGGAGGCTGAGGCAAGTGGATCTCTGAGTTCAAAGCCAACCTGGTCAAAGAGTGAGCTCCAGGCCAGAAAAGGCTACACAGTGAGACCCTTTCTCTAAAAAACAAATAACAAAGAACAAAAACAGGCTGGAGAGACAGCTCATAGGTTAAGAGCATTGGCTGCTCTTCCAGAGGACCTGGGTTCAATTTCTAGCAACCACATGGTAGCTCACAGCTGTCTGTAATTTCAGTTCCAGGGGACCTGACACCATCTTCTGACCTCCTTGGGCACCAGGCACATGTGGTACAGACAAACATACAGGCAAAATACCAATACGCATAAAATAAAATTTAAATAATATAAAAGGACAAAAAGAATATGGGTCAGAGACCTACAAAGACTAAAATATTAATTTGGCTTTTAAAAGAAAAGGTTTGCTGACTTCTGTTCAGATAATTACTTTTGGCTGATAAATGAGAGTTAGAGCTGGGCCTCTGGTGACCCAGAAACATCAAGTTTCAAGTAACTAACTTCCAGGTGTTGAAAAATGTCTTGTAAACAGTACAGATTGAATAAACATTATGGAAGAAAGGCCAGATTAAATTCAGATGCAAGGTTGATACATAAGAGAGTCTAGTCGGGCAGTGGTGACACACACTTTTAATCCCAGCACTCGGGGAGGCAGAGGCAGGCAGAACTCTGTGAGTTGGAGGCCAGCCTAGTCTAAAGAGGGAATTCCAGTACAGTCAGAGATACACAGAGAAATCCTGTCTTGAAAAAAGAACGAAGAAGAAGAAGAGGAGGAGGTGGTGGAGGAGGAGAGGAGGAAGAGAAGGAGGAGGAGGAAGAAGAAGAAGGAGGAGGAGAAGAGGAGGAGGAACGAGAAGAAGAAGAAGAAGAAGAAGAAGAAGAAGAAGAAGAAGAAGAAGAAGAAGAAGAAGAAGAAGAAGAAGAAGAGGAAAAAAGAGTCTAGAATACTGTGTTACTGACTACAAGTGTCAGTAACAAGGAAGTGGGAAGGAAGAAGGGGAGAGAAGGAGTGAGAGGGCAGGAGGGCCATAAAAGAGTGGAGAGGGAAAGAGAGGGGCAGAGAGAGATTGAAACACACAGGACTGTCCCATGACGACTTCAAGGCAGCAGGCCCTCACTGGTGCAGAGAAGACAGTGCATGCTGGGAGGACTTAAAGCGCTCAGATTGGAATAGTATTAGAAGAACTATGAATTCAAAGGCAAGAAGAATGACAGGATGAAGAACAGAAAATGCTCAGGGAATTTCGCCCACTCAGCTTTCTGTTAAGATAACTGGACTCAATGCACTATTCATTTGAGTCAGGGTTGGAGGCCACGTATTTGAATGTCTCCTTTGAAAGCTCTTTTCACTGCAGATATTCATTACCTTCATGAATATTTTGAACGGGGGCAAAGATCTGAAATTTTGGCACACAGAGCCCCAGGGAAGTTTTGGAGTATGAGGGAGCAAGCATTACTTCTGCACTTGGGGGACATTAGGGTTAACGCGCAAGAGAAGTATTAGTACAGCAGGGAGCTGGCGTGACCCACTCTGAGCTGGTGTGGTGTACACAGCTGTAATTCCAGCACCTGATGGGGGCCGAGGTTGGAGGATGGAGAGAGGACAGCCTAGGCTACATGACAAGGCCCTGTATCTCAAAACAAACCAACACGTAGGGAACACAACTGCCTGAGACCTGTTAGAAAGTCAAGCAGCTCTGGTTCTGAAGCCCGTACCTGTCACCTGGCCAACATCAAGGCTATTACGTGATTACTCTTCTGAACCTTTGTTTTCTTCTAGGGTTGAAGTAAGAAATTCAGCAAAACAGCTAGCAGGCACTCTGGGCATGTAATATGTTCCTCCTTTCAGATAATTGCACAGGTATCTGAAATATAGGCTAGCATTAAAGTTCAACTGGGCACGGTGATGTGTCCCTTTAATCCCAGCACTCAGGAGGCAGAGGCAGGGAATGTCTGTGAGTTCGAGGTCGGCCTGATCTACAGAATGAGTTCAAACCAGTCAGAGCTACATGGTGAGACACTAATGCCCCTCCAAAAAAAAAAAAAAGGAATAAAAATCCCACTATATTGTAAATTGCAGGGAGGGTTAGGTCAACTTAATGAATTCAACTGATCTGTGAAGAAACTTTTAGATACAAATTGGTACAAATTAGGGTCTTTAAAAAAATACTATTTAGGGGCTGGAGA
Source organism: Alexandromys fortis (assembly GCF_014885135.2). Taxonomy (NCBI): domain Eukaryota; kingdom Metazoa; phylum Chordata; class Mammalia; order Rodentia; family Cricetidae; genus Alexandromys; species Alexandromys fortis. The sequence continues at coordinate 2,375,432 of NW_026067982.1, read as the reverse complement.
GATGGCTCAGTGGTTAAGAGCATTGCCTGCTCTTCCAAAGGTCCTGAGTTCAATTCCCAGCAACCACATGGTGGCTTACAACCATCTGTGATGAGGTCTGGTGCCCTCTTCTGGCCTGCAGGCATATATGCAGAAAGAATTGTATACATAATAAATAAATAAATGTTTAAAAAAAATACTATTTATTTATATGTTTTGTAGCCCTGATTGTTATGGAGCTCAGGATGTACAGTGATGCAGACCAGGCTGGCTCCTGCATCTCCCAGATGCATCCTTCTCTAGTGTTGGGATGACAGGCGTACACCTTCACACCCAGCCTACTACTTACTGTGTGGAGGTCAGAGGACTTTTGGGAATCGCTCTTTCCTTCCGTCATGTGAGTTTTGGGATTCTCAACTAAGGGCATCAGCTGCCCTTACTTGCTGAGCCATCATCCCCCAGGTCCTAAATGAGTGGTCTTAATTTCATCTATTTCTATGTAAATCATTACACTCTGCCATCTGCTTTGACGGCATAAAAGCTCATGGGCCAGGTGTGACGAAGCACACCCTTGGTCCCAGGCTAGGGAGGCAGAGCAGGTGCCACATAACTTGGCCTATAATCCAGTTCCAGTACCACATATACTGAGACTCTGACAAAATAAAAAAAGGAAGAAGAAAGCGAATGGATGTTCTAATACAAACAATATGCAGATTACAGAAATAAACAGTTCTAGTGTACTTAGCTCTGGCGAGACCACGCTGGGAATATTTTCATTTCAGGACACTATACAGGAAACCAGCACTCATCCTGAGCAATTGGATGATGCTTTTCACTTGAAAACTGTGACAAACTCACGGCATTTGACCTTCACAATATTATTAACCATCTTAGATACGTGAAAAGTGAGGCTCAGAAGAAAAAAAAAACACTAAAAGTCTGGAAACTAAACATTGAAAACACTCATGTCCTAAATTTGGCAATTCTTTAGAAAGTGCACGTAAGGCCGTGCGGTAGTGGTGCACGCCTTTAATCCCAGCACTTGGGAGGCAGAGGCAGGGGGATCTCTGTGAGTTCGAGGCCAGCCTGGTCTACAAGAGCTAGTTCCAGGACAGGCTACAAGGCTACAGAGAAATCTTGTCTCGGGGGACAAAAAGGTGTACTTAAATTGGGGAAGGGTTGGGAGGGGGAGGCAGTTGACATGGTCTTGAAACGCAGAGATCAGGAAGAAATAGTGCGCTCCTTCTGCACACACACGTGCACAGCTGTGTCTGCCAAAGCCCCTTTCTGGAATTCTGTGGTCCTCTGGCTAGTTACAGGCAGTGAGGCGTGCATGGGGGAGGAGCATCCATGACAGTTCTCCGAGGAGGTACGCTCTGGGGATGAGCAGGGCAGCCACCCAGTGAGGGAGAACAGTCCAGCCAGGGGAAGGCGTCCCGGGCCCGGAGTCCCCACACTCCAGCCCGGGCCCACGGGGCAGCGCTTTTTAAAGCGGCCGCCTGCGAAGGCCGAGCACCGGCCTTTACCTCGCACAGGGTGAAGAGTCCGTAGGCCGCCAGCCACACGACGCAGGTGACGGCGGTCAGCGAGCGCAGCGACAGCCGAGCCGAGCTGAGGCCGAACTCGCGGCAGTACGGCGAATAGTAGCGACGCCGCAGCACCACGCGGCCGCCGCAAATATCCGAGAAGCTCTTCTCGTCCTCCATGGCCGCGGACGCCAGGCGCTGGCGCCGCTCTAGCGCACCCGGAGGACCGAAGTCTCGCCGGCTCCCGACCTTTCCGGAAGCGGCTCGGCCCCGCCCGCCACGCGCTCCGCGCAGCCGTACTTGCGCACCGAGAGCAGGGCAAGGGGTTGAAGCAGGTTTTCCCAGTCTGTCCATAGCCCAGGCTCCCCAGATACGTGGCACCAGTTTCAGACAGATTAGGATCTCTGTTCACTCGGCTGACTCATTTATATTGCGACTCCAGAGTGAGCCCCAGAAATGGTCCACAGGTGTGCTCATTCATTCATTCATTTCCTTGAGAAGGAATTTTAGGTGCTGATGATTCCCTGTTCCCCAGGTAGCTTCTTTTCTAGTAGAGAAAAGCGATATTGATGTAACTTAAAGTAGTAGTATTGGCAAAAATGTTAAGACCAGTAGAAAAGGACTGGGCAACCTTAAGTGAAGCTCTCATCACTAAACCTACAAGGATGAAGGCCACACTGGTCTGGGGGATGCTGGGGAAGAAAATCTCCAGAAAATAAAAGGACCGGGCAAAGCTTGGAGGCTGGAAGAGGGTTAAGTCACAGAAAGCAAAAAATTAGAGAGGTTAGTATGCATGGGAAAACAAAGTTAGGGACATAGGTAAGCCTAAGACCCAGGTTTGGGCTGGACAGATGTCTTTGCTGTTAAGAGTGTATCAATCCCAAAGATGGGAGGAGAGAGACCACAGTCGCAAATCATCATGGCCCCATTAACGAAAGCAAGCTGTTAATTAAAGTGAGCTTTTCTATTCACATACATGGGCTGCCTCCCCGTAAGGCAGGGTTCAGGGGTCTGTGTTGGATGTGAGGAAAACAAGGCGTTTATAGCTCAGGAGGAGAATTTGGTGGGCAAAATAGGATTAAAGGAGCAGAACATGAACATGACAAGTTACAAAAGCAAGCTTGCAAGATGGGTATAACAAAGTAGTTCTAACAGGTTGTCATAATGGCAAAGTCATAGGTGGTCAGAGAACCTTTTGAAACAAAGGTAGGGTTGCAAGACCTTTGAAAAAAATAACTTTTTCAAAGACATGATGGCCATTCCTGGAACAGGCAATACAGAACCATTTATAGTTAAGGTTCAGACTGGGTTCTTAAAGTCTTTTTGCGGAGCTCTCGTTTTAGTATTTGCTACATGTAGGTTTAGCAGTGTAAGAAGACCATGTTAGGAGCCATCCTGGTGGCTCTGCAGGGAAAGGCACCTGCCCCAGGCTGATGGCTTATGTTTGCTTCATGAATCCACAGTGGGAGGAGAGAGCCAGCTCCCACAAATTGACTTCTGCTTGCCACATGCTCACTGCTATGACATACGTACACCTACAAATAAATAAATGTTTTGTTTATTTTCAAGAATGTTGTCTTATAATGCTTTTATTCAATTTGAGTTGGGTGGGTGGTATTTCAAAACAAGTTCCACTCTATAGCCCAAGCTGGAATCAGCTTGTGATTCCTCAGCCTCAGCTGTCTCTGAATGCTGGGGGTCTGCCATAGCTCGTGTGAGAGAATTATAGGTTACCATGCATATAAGGCCAAATTAGAGCCCTTATTGGCCAGCGACCACGAGCAGGCTGGAGCCTCAGAAGAAGTCTTGGCCCCTGAAGGTTAGGGGTTTAGCAGTGTTGCTCCTCAGGGTCCCTGGACAGTCTTCAGCGGAAGGGGACAATGCCTTTTCAGTCACGTGTCACAGAGCTCACGGCCAACGTGCCTATGACCAAAGGTGGGTTAATAAGCAAAACCATAACTATTATTGTTATTACTGGTTTTTCGAGACAGGGTTTCACTGTGTAGCCCTGGCTGTCCTGAAACTCATTCTGTAGACCGGGCTGGCCACAAATCCATAGAGATTTGCCTGCCTCTGCCTCCCCAGTGCTGGGATTAAAGATGTGCTTTTCCATACCCAGTCAGGCTATTGTGACTTGAACTGTGCTAATACACACAATGTTGTAAAGAAAAATGAACAATTTGAGAGTTTTGTCTATTTCTATGACTTTATAATTCATTTAAAATAGCTATGTAGCAGCCATTAAGGTGACTTATCCAGTAAAGGTGCTTGCCACCAAGCCTGGAAACCTAACATCAATACCCAGAGTGCACGTGGTGGAGGGAGAGAAACCCTGTCCTCTGACCACCCTCACGCCTCCTCCCCACTCCACTCCCTTGATTTACAGCTGAAGAGGTGGCTCAGCAGTTAAGAGTGTTGCCTGCTCTTTCAGAAGACTGGTTTAGTGTTGTGTAAGGCAGTCACAACTGCCAGCAACCCAGCTCCAGGCAATCTCTCTCCCTCTTTTGGCCTCTGCAGGCACCCACAGGAGGCAAAAGACAAACACAGTGAGGTCTAGAGTAGTGATAAAGAGGAGACCAACCCCGGGAGTCCAAAGCCAACTTGTGAGTTCCAGGCCAGCCAGGGCGACCTAGTGAGACTATGTCTGAAATAACCCAAAACGAAACAGCACTACTGAAACAAAACAAAACAAAACAAAAACAAAACAAAACAAAACAAAACACTAACCTTATTTTTAAGCTATTTTTCTACTGTTTTTCCGCTCAATGACAAAGTCTAGTAATTAGTCTATGTAAGAAAAAACTGGAAGAGCCTGGTGCAGAGGCAGAGGCAGGCAAGTCTCTGTGAGTTCAAGGTCGTCTTGGTCTATTCAGTGAGTTCCAGGACTGCTGGAGCCGTGCAGAGATCCTGTCTCAAACAAAACAAATCAAAACAGTAAATGTCAGGGAGATTTCTCAGCCTGAGCAAAAACACTAGGACCAGAATCCAGATTCACAGCTTGCTGGGTGGGTGTGATGGTCCACCTGTAATTCCAGAACCCCAGAGACCAGGGCTCACTAGGGCAAGACAGACTGCTCAAGTTGGGGAGCTCCGGGACCAGCGACATGCCCTTTGTCAATATATAGGGTGATATATAGGGTGGAAAGCAACTGAGAAAAACGGGCATTAACATGGGGATTTCACACAGCCATGCACACATGCCCACTCACCTGCACACACACTTGTGTATACACACACGAGTATGTATATCGCATATACCATACACTCAGGGTGGCAATTGAAGGCTGGGGGTAAGACGGAAAACAAGTGCAGGCAGCAGAGCTCTTGACTGTGGAGTCACAGCGCCCTCTTGTGGCCTTCTATGATAGTGACACTTGATAGTTTCAGTTCAATTTGTAAGAACATCTGGTTTTTGTGTGGAAAGTTTGTCTTTCCTCCTATATCAGGATGTCTTGTGTCCTAAATAGGATATCTTCATCCAACCTCTTCCATAAAGGCTCATGGATCTAGTCAGAAGAGGAGAAGGAAATGATTCTAAGAGCTAGAGGTGGTGGATGAATCTAAACACAGCAGGATTGATACACATGAGCTCAGGGGACCAGCACAGCACAGGTTCAAGCCAGATTTGGTCCTAGCACTAAGAGGGGGACGTGGACACGGGTCCCATCCTAACCAAAAAACCTATTTGCAGTTGATTGCTGGTAAAGGAGAAAACCGTTTTCTCCATTGGAGTGCCACTGAATACCCTGGGCATATGAATCACAAGCCAGGGTAGACCCCACACCCAGGAGCTGGCCAACACAAAATTATCTCCATGTTTTTATTTTTCTGTTGTTGTTGTTTGTGTGTGTGTGTGTGCTTTCTGTTTCATAAAATTTAGTTTAATGATTATAATAGGTGCTAAAAGTGTATTTGTATGTTTTAAGATGTGATGAGACAAAGTCTTAAAAACCAGCCTAGAAACTGGGCAGTGGAGGTGCATGCCTTTAATCCCAGCACTAGGGAGGCAGAGGCAGGTGGATCTCTGTGAGTTCAAGGCCAGCCTGATCTACAGAGGGAGTTCCAGGACAGCCAGAGCTATACAGAGAAACCATGTCTTGGGAGGGGGAAAAAAAGGATTTTTCCTGAGATGTAAAATGACTACCTAAGTTTTGAATGCGAGGTAATGAATCCCAGAGGCATGACTGAGGTGGCACTGGAGGAAAAGAGAAGGACTGGCTTACGCAGAGAAGAGTCTCCCCTGGCCTCCACTGCTAGTCTGCAGGCGTCTGTACCGGCTGCTCTTAGGGTCCCGACAGATGCGTCCTTAGCTGTAGCACAAGAGCACCTCTGTGCACATTCGCTATGTTCCCTTTAAAGGGTGGGCTTGCCCACCTCCGGACTCTCTCTTTTTCTCTTTCTCTATCTCCCCCCACCTCTCTCTCCGTCTCTCTCTTTCTCCCTCTCTCTGTCTCTCTTCTGCCACTCTTGTCCTCAGGGACCACCCTCTATCCCGCCCTCTCTGCCCCTTTCTCTCTCCTCTTCCAATAAACCTCCCATGTGAGCCCTGTTGCATGGCGTGGCTTCTCTTTGTGGTGGTTTTTTTTTTCTTCTAAAAATTAGAACACCCACTCTGCCTGCTATGCATATCAAATATTTAAGATTGATTGGTTGGCATTGTGATGAGGGATTCCCCTCTGTATGCTATGAATATGTTTTATTACCATTGACTAATAAAGAAGCTGCTTCGGCCTATGACAGGGCAGAATAAAGCCAGGTGGGAAATCAGAACAAGATAGAGAGTAGGTGGAGTCAAAGAGATGCCACGTAGCTGCCAAAGGTTTAGTTGCCATTAGGTAAGCGAAGACTGCTCTTTTGTTTCCTGGCTGCCCAGACCCAAATAATCACACAGAAACTATATTAATAATATTAATACAACACTGTTTGTCCTATTAGCTCAGGCTTCTTATTAACTAATTCTCACATCTTAAATTAACCCATTTCTATTATTTAATATTTTATACAAGGCTCATGGTTTACTGGTAAGCTTCCCTCCATGGTGTCTCTCTGACTCTGCCTACTCTCTCTATGTATCTCTGTTTGGATTCCCCATCTGGCTTTGCTCTGCTAAGCCACTGATGGACATAGCTTTATTCATTAGCCAATAACAGCATCACATATACAGGAGGACATCCCGCACCAGCACTGACGGCAGGATGGAGGTGGGGAGGGTTGGCTCAGGGGTAGAGCCCTTGCCCAGCATGCTGGAGGCCCTGAGTTCCGCTCTGCATAACAGAGGGAAAAAGAAGGTTGCCTGCAGGTGGCACACGGGACTTCCTGGAGCCTGTTTACCTTGGCAGTTAGAACAGGAACATGCCCGGGCAAGGGCTGCAAAGTTCAGTGTGGTGATCCAGGAACATAGAGTGCCTGGGTGACCCCCGTTGGAAGAGAGCAACCAAGCTTTATTTTGAACGTGGGTCCAATGAGCCGCTTGGGACCTTATTTGAGGATTCAAGAGATGTTTCTGCAGTGACTGCAGGAGGTGTGACATGCAGGATCCGAAGTTTATTCTCGGCCATTGAGTCAGGGACCTTTGTCGCTGCCGTGACCAAAGGTTATTATGTTTTTGCAGTAGCTTCTCTGGTCACTCTTTAAAGAACCGAGACAAATCTGATTATAGAGTCTCAAACTCGTGACAACAGGCAGGTGGCCCTGGGATGGGAATTGTTCTGGTACTAAGGGGACAATAAAAATTAGGACAGCGAAAGGCCCCCTTGGACTAGATGAAGACCTTGCTAAGTAAAAGCCCCCGAGGGACTAGCATACATGAAACAGAACTACGTCTAAGGATCTTGTGTATCTGGAGTTTTCAGCCTCTTCCGGCTGCCGAGACACAGGGTGGACACCAGTGTCTCTCAAAGGCTGTGACCAGAGCAGGTGTTCTCTTTGGTCACCCTAACTGTTGGGATGGATGGAAGACAAAAGAGGAACTTCACAGAATTTTTGGTTCTATTTTGCTTTTTCCTGTTGCATGTTTGTTTTGGGGGACCCTTAGGAAAGTCTGTGTAAGTTGACATCTTGCTTCTGGGGAGATGGCTCAGCAGTTAAGAGACTTGCTGGTCTTCCAGAGGACCCAAGTTAGGTTTCCTGTACCCGCATCAGCCACTCACAATCACTTGTAACTCCAGCTCCAGAGGATCTGATGCCCTCCTCTGGCTTCCTTGGGTACCTGCATACATGTGGCACACACACACACACACACACACACACACACACACACAAAACTAAATACACACAAATATAGGTGTTGAGGTGGGGGTGGGGAGAGACGGCTGGCTCAGCAGTTATGGGTCACCCATGTCACCCATGTCAGGTGGCTCACAACCGTCTGTAGCTCTGGTTCCAGGAGATCCAATGGCTACTCCTGACCTCCACAGGCTTCTGCACTTGTGGATACACAGTCACACGAAGACACACCCACGCACACAATTTTAAAAATATAATGAATCTTTTAAAAGTAAAAAAAAAAAAGTGTTAGGCTGTCCGTCAGGAATTGTAAACCAGTCCGTCTGCAAGGCCAGTTCAAACAGGTTCACCAGCAGCAATCCCTGTGTTCCTGCCCTGTGCTCCCCTCTAACAAAGGACACAGAAAGATGAGCCCGAGGAAACCAAAGATGATTCCTGAAAGGATCAAATATGAATCTAATCACCTTTAACCAAAACACGAGTTTCCAAAATCTCCTTGTCCTAGTCTGCTTTCTATTGCTGTAATAGAACGCTCCAACCAAAAGCAGCTCAGGGAAGAGTTAATAGGCCCACCAGTCCGTGTCACGGTTTATCATTGAAGGCATCAGGGCAGGAACTCAAGACAGGAACCCGGAGTCCAGAACTGATGCAGAGTTCACAGAGACCCACGCTTCCTGTCCAAGGGCTTGGTTAGCTTGCTTTTTTATTTAACTCAGGGCCTGTGGGGGAGAGAGGTGGGTGTACAGCCCACCGTGGGCTGAGTTCTCCCACAGCAATCATTAACTAAAAACAAGCAAACAAAAGCCCTGCAGACTTGTCTTCAGGCCGATCTGGCAGCTTGTGTGCAGTTGATAACAAGTGAGCCAGTCTTGCCTTGACTGGTCCTCACTGCAGGGTTTTTGTCAGAGGTCCCAGGTCTCAGCTGTCCAGCCCCAGGGTAAGCACTGCTCCTCTCTGAAAGCCCCACTGGGCCAGGAAAGTTCGGGGTCATTCTGGGTTAGTTTTGTCCAAAGACTTAGCAAACTGCAACTCCATGGACAATAATTTTTAGTCATGAAAATATTTGGAATGTAGGAGGTTGCTGCCCATTCGAAACGCTCTAGAACATAGGTTACTCACTTTTCACTCACCTAGTGGAGTCTCCGCAATATTTACTGGGTAAGTAAATTAAGATCAATATGTAAATTAAGATGTTTGTTTATATCTTCAAATAATGTCTCTAAGACCTTTATCTGGACTACGGGGGTTTGGATTCAAGAGGACTTGTCTTCTGTAATCCAATACTTCCAGACACACACCCAGTCTCGGGGGCTCCTGCAGACACGATGCTATCAGTTAGACAGTGCTGGAAGGCCTGGGAAAGTAGGGCTGACGCGGCTCAGCCGATAAAGGTGCTTAGCAGGAAAGCCTGATGATCTGAGCTTGACCGCTGGATTCCACGGTGGAGGGATTGAACATACTCCTGAAAGTTGTCCTCTGACCTCCACAAATATACCATGGGACGTCTGTGCCCACATTCAAATGCATCCGCGCGCGTGCGCACATACACACACACACACACACACACACACACACACAAAGTCAATTCCTTTATCTTTTTATTTGTTTGTTTGTTTTGAAGCAAGGTCTCTCTGTGTATGTGTATCCCTGGCTATTCCAGACCTCTATATGTGGACCAGTTTGCACCTACAGATCTATCTGCCTGCCTCTGCCTCCCAACTACTAAGATTAAAGATATACACCACCATATATGGCTATTTATTTTTATTTATATACATGTGTGAGTAGCTGCATATATGTTTGTGTGGCATTTTTGTGCCTGGTGCCCCAAGAGGCATAAAAAGGGCTTCAGAGCCCATGGAATTGGAGTCATCAGGGGTCATGAGCCATCATGTGGGTGCTAGGAACTGAACCCAGGTTTTCTGCAAGATCAACAAACAAACACTCCAAACTGCTGAGCCATTCTCAACTGTGGAACCACTTTTCTAGTCCCAGATTAAAAATTATTTTTCTTTTTTCTTTTTTCTTTCTTTTTTTTTTTTTTTTTTTGTTTTTTTCAAGACAGGGTTTCTCTGTAGCTTTGGAGCCTGTCCTGGAACTCCCTTTGTAGACCAGGCTGGCCTTGAACTCACAGAGATCTGCCTGCCTCTGCCTCCTGAGTGCTGGGATTAAAGTTGTGCATCACCACTGCCCAGTTTAAAACTTTTTTTTAAAAAAAATATATAGATTACTTCATAAATGTGCGTGTCATCCTTACTTAGACCACGCTCATCTTCTCTGTATCGTTCCACATTAGTACACGCGCTGCCAAAGTGAGTACTGGGGAAAAAATTTAAAGAAACAAGAAAGTAACCAAGGACCCACTTGTTTTATTTTACTAATTACTGTTTTTGAGACAGGGTCTTACTATATAGCTCAAACTATAACAGGGCTCCAGACCTTAGTAGGCCCCTAGACCTTAGCACAACTGACTTCATGATGAAGCCTCATTCAGGCCGTAAAACTCAGCATGTAGACCACACCACCTGCCCAGATGAAAACAGACCTACTCCATCAAAGTCCATAGTTCTGGGGCAGTCTCTAAATGTACTAACTTGGCCTTTTGGCTTCTGTAGCTCTGCTTTTGACTAACTGCTCTTGTTAACTGAAGTGTGTCAACCAGAACATGGTTTTTTTTTGTGTGTGTTTAAAAGTTCACCCTGGGGGCTGGAGAGATGGCTCAGTGGTTAAGAGCATTGCCTGCTCTTCCAAAGGTCCTGAGTTCAATTCCCAGCAACCACATGGTGGCTCACAATCATCTGTAATGAGGTCTGGTGCCCTCTTCTGGCTTGCAGGCATACACACAGACAGACTATTGTATACATAATTAATAAATAAATATTTAAAAAAAAAAAAGTTCACCCTGAGAAAAGCTCAGAGCTACACTGAGATCCCAAACACCCAGTGTAGTCACTGGCCAGCTAAAAAAAGACTTTCTATTGCCTTAAACCTATATCTGAGTAGTCTTCTCTGGTGAATACCCCACAAGATTAGCCTTGAACTCAGGATCCTCCAGCCTCTGCCTCCTGTGTGTTGGAATTACAATCAACCCCTTGCAGGATCCCACTTCTTTTGCCTAAGAACAGCAACAAAAGATGTACTAGAGAAGAATTTGAGAAAAAAGATGTTTTATTTAATTTGAATATTTATTTCTCAGCACCGGGGATGGAACCTAGGGTCTCACGCATGCTCGGTAAACGCTCCACCACTAACAGAAGCTTTATCCTAAGCAGCAGCTTACCTGTGGGGAGACACAGCAAAGCACAGGGACCCGAGTTTGGGTCCCTAGTGCCCACATGAAAACCAAGCATGGCAGTGCGGCACCTCTGTGATCCCGGTGCTGGGTGAGGGGAGGTCTTCGGGGACAGGTTAATAGTCACCAGACTCTCCAAAAGCCATGGGCTTCAGGTTCAGTGAGAAAGCCCCTCTCAAAAAATGAGATGGAGAACAAACGAAGAAGTTAGCTTTGATCTCTGGCCTCTGCACATGCTCATGCGTGGGCAAGCCCCTGAACACATACACACAGAGCAAACACACACACACACACACACACACACACACACACACACACACGCATGCAGCCTGCACACCAGGGCCTGGCTTGTGTCGAGAAAGTTTCCACACTGTCAGCAAACAGATACAATACCTGGGGAACAGTCCTGACTGACATTTAAATTTGGCTGCAAGTGGCAAGAAGAAGCTTCTGGAAGCTGCTCTCTCGGGGTTGAGACAGGGACACTTCTGAGCAAAGGCGGCAAGTTTCAGTGTGTGGTTCTTCTAAGACACCGTGCCTGTGACCTCACACTGGCAAATGACTGTCAGACTGGCCCACCGGCGAACCGAGACCCAATTAGCCACGTTGGATCCTTCTCGGAGATCCAGCTCTGCAAATGGACAGATAGATCAAGAGACGCACAAGGCAAAGGCTGGAAAGGTCTAAGCTCAGGCACTTCCGTTTCTGTGAGACCGCGTTGTCAGCCTCCTGGCATTGGATGTGGCCTCGCTCCTGGGAGCACTCTCAACTCGGTCTATCATTTATTTAAGTATAAGTTCTTACTATCTAGTTCTCAGGCCGGCTTCAAAATTGCGGCAATCCTGCCTCCCCCTACTGGGTGCTGGGATTTACCAGTGTGAGTCACCTCACCTGACCTAGGGTGCTTTCATTTACGCCCGTGAGTTTGTCCACCAGCAAGAGGAAGCTATGTAACCTGTAACCTGCTGTTACAGTTTAGATCCAACAAATGTCTGCAAGCAAAGGCTGTGAGCTAACAGATTGGTTGGCCCCTGATGGGAAGTGACTGAATCTTTGACCTCATCAACAGACTTATTCTTTGACTTCCTTGTGCAGTCCTTGGCACATTTTCTCACATAGATCATGAGCACAATCAAGTATATGATTATTCCCAGAGAAGAAACACATAACAAAAATTAAACGAAAAGGTTTTAATGTATGTTATGGACAGGTATTGTATAAGGCATATTTATTTATTTATTTTCCAAGACAGGGTTTCTCTGTGGTTTTGGAGCCTGTCCTGGAACTAGCTCTTGTAGACCAGGCTGGTCTCGAACTCACAGAGATCCTCCTGCCTCTGCCTCCCAAGTGCTGGGATTAAAGGCGTGCGCCACCACAGCCCGGCTTATTTATTTATTTATTTATTGAGACAAAGTCTCACTATGTAGGATGGAACTCCATATGTAGATCAGGCAAGCCTTGAACTCATAGAGCTCTGCCTCTGCCTCCCAAGTGCTGGGATTAAAGGCGTGCGCCACCACAGCCCGGCTTATTTATTTATTTATTTATTGAGACAAAGTCTCACTATGTAGGATGGAACTCCATATGTAGATCAGGCAAGCCTTGAACTCATAGAGCTCTGCCTCTGCCTCCCAAGTGCTGGAATGAAAGGTGAGCATCGTTATCTGTGGTGGTTTGCATGAGAATGGCCTCCATAGGCTCACCTGTTTGAATGCTTGGGCCCCAGTTGTTCGAACTGTTTGGGAAGGATTAGGAGGTGTGGCCTTGTTGGAGGAGGTGTGTCATTGGCTTTGAAGCTTCTAAAGCTAACACCATTCCTAGTTAGGCTTTTTTTTTTTTTAAGATTTATATCTTTATTTATGTTGTATATAGTGTTCTGCCTGCGTGTATGCCTACACACCAGAAGAGAGCACCAGATCTCACTATAGATGGTTGTGAGCCACCATGTGGTGGCTGGGAATTGAACTCAGGACCTTCAGAAGAGGTCATCTCTCTAGACGCCCTAGTTAGTTTTTTTTTCTCTGCCTCCTACTGTGGTTACGGACGTAAACTCTCAGCTACTGCTCCAGCGCCACGCCTGCCTGTCTGCTGGCATGCTCCTACCATGATGGCCATGGGCTCAACCCCTGATAGTGTAAGTTACCGATAAACTCTTTCTTCTATAAGTTGCCTTGGTCATGTGTCATCACAGCAGCAGAAAAGTAGCTAAGACACCATGCCTGGCTAACAGAAAGCATTTCTATGTCCTCTCATTTTCTGTTACCCTTGGCTATGAAAAATTAAATAATATGGCTAGAGTGACAGCTCAGTGGTTGAGAGCACTGGATGCTCATCCAGAGGTCCTGGGTTCCATTCTCATCACCTACGTATGGCTCACAACTGTCTGTAATTCTAGTTCCAGGGGATCCAATGCCCTCTTTTGGCCTCCATGGGACCAGGGATGCATGTCATACACAGATCTATGTGAAGGCAAAACAACCATACACACACACACACACACACACACACACACACATATATATATATATATATATATGACTTTTAAAAGAGGGACTGGAGAGATGGCTCAGTGGTTAAGAGCACTAGTTGCTCTTCCAAAGAGGATTTGGGTTCAATTCCCAGCACCCACATGGGGGCTCACAGTGGTCTACAGTGAGACCCCATGCCCTCTTCTGGTGTGCAGTTGTACATGCAGACAAAGCACCCATACACATAAAAGACATAAATAAATAATTTTTAAAAATTTTAGAAAGAAGAGGATCTAAGTTTGTAAAATGGATAAATTTAATAGGTCTTTCTTTGAACACCTAGTTAAATTAAAATTCTATTTATAATATAATTTTTCACTTCTATTTTGCATTTTTGTTGTCAATCATTGTTATCAATCTCATACGCCTATAGCAAGATTTCCTTTCTCTTTTCCAGCCTCAGTTTTTAGAACTGACATTTAAAAGCACCAGATCAAGGCTATCGACCTGGAATTTCAAAATCAACTCTCTACAGATTGGTTAGGCCACACCAGGTTTTCTAGAGGCAACAATATGGAGGTGAGATACTGTCAGGCAACCATCCTGGCCCCAATCCTCCCAAAATCACATTTTAGATTAGACATGCAAGGAATATCAATTATATTATGTAATGAATTTTTTAAAACACAGTAAAGAGGAAGTAGCCACAGGCACACTGTTTAGTTTTAGAAGTTCTAGAGATAGATGGAATCTTAGGTTATAGGCTCATCTTGTTGCTAAATGAAGAGCTAATATTAAGGAATTTGTTTAGCATTAGTGACGTGTGTTACTTACTGTGAATTGCTTCCCAGGGAGTCACCAAGGGGGTGGAGTTCCCCTCTTACATGTCTTAGGAAGTCCCAACACTAAGGGATGTACCTCTTGGACAAGCAGCTAGCGTTCCTTCCATCCCAAGAGTGGAGTATATTCTGATAGAATTCCGTATGAGATAACTTTTCATATGGGGCCAGATACCCTGATGTCTCTGTTATGACTCTTGCTACCTACTTACCCCGAGTGGTTTGGAGTAAGCATCTGTCTTTTTTCTTTGGAGTCCAGGGAACCCTCATGTAAAGAAATCTCTAAGGAGAGAACCGGTTACTTCAGCCATCACAGTTTTAGCATCCATCAAGTGACTTGTTAGAGACACAGACTGATACCCAAAGTGACACAAAGCATTTGCATCAATTCAGAATGCACGCGCCTGTGTTTTGCACTTATTGATTTATTTGTTTTATGTAGGGGTGGGGTGAGCAGGCGCACACACCAGGACGTGTGTGTGCAGGTCAGCAGACAGCAGGCGGAAGTTGGTTGTCGCCTGCCACCGTGTGAATCTAAGAGATCAAACTCAGGTCCTTAGGCTTGGCAGCAAGTACCTTAGCCGCTGGGCCTCCTTGCCAACTCAGGGTGCATTCTTAAACAGTAAAAGGGCTTGTCAGCAGGGATTCTCCCTAGGGCTCACCAAGAGTAAATAGATTCACTATTTTTCATTCCTCTACAAATTACAATAGAGATTATTGCCAACATGCACTTAAATTCAGGGATGACAAGATAGCACATCAGGTAAAAGTTCTTGCCATACAAGCCTGATGACCTGACTTTGATTCCAGGAATGCACAGTGGAAGGAGAGAACTGACTCCCAAAACTTGTATTCTTACCCTCCCTGCAACCAAGCCATGACACTCATATGCCTGCATACACATGCTTACGTACATCCTCTTTCTCTCTCTCTCTCTCTCTCTCTCTCTCTCTCTCTCTCTCTCTCTCTCTCCCTTCCTCCCTCTTTTTCTCTTCCTCTCTCATAATAATGACAAAGAAAATTTTTTTAAAAAACTCAGAGCCAGGCGGTGGTGGCACACGCCTTTAATCCCAGCACTCGGGAGGCAGAGGCAGGCAGTTCTCTGGGAGTTTGAGGCCAGCCTGGTCTACAAGAGCTAGTTCTGGGACAGGCACCAAAGCTACAGAGAAACCCTGTCTCGAAAAAACAAAAAAACAAACAAACAAACAAAAAACCCTCAAATACAGATGCAAACGATACATTTTCTAAGAATCTCACTCATTATCTCGCAATGGCAAGCAGCACAAATGGCCAAGCCTCAGACAGCAGAGATCATTTATCTCCTATCAACTGGTACTACAGAGTGACCCAAGAAGGATCCAGATGGTTCTCGTGCCTCAAACATGGGGAGAGATGGAGATTAAAGCAAAATCTAAAGATGAATGCAAACTGGGCCAAACAGAGAAGCAAAGAGTGTAAGCATTGTGCCAATTGAGCTTCCTTGTAACATAACCAAACACCAGTGCAGCAAATGACCTAAATGTTTTAATTACTTACTTTCTCTCTCTCTCTCTCTCTCTCTCTCTCTCTCTCTCTCTCTCTCTCTCTCTCTCTCTCTCTTTCTCTCTCGGGGGCTGGAGATGGCTCAGAGGTTAAAAGCACTGGCTGTTCTTCCAGAGGTCCTGAGTTCAATTCCCAGCAACCACATGGTGGCTCACAGCCATCTGTAATGAGATCTGGTGCCCTCTTCTGGAATGCAGGCATATATGCAGGCAGAATACTGCATACATAGATTTAAAAAGATTTCAGTGGCAAAGCATATTTAGCATGTCTGGTCCTAGATTCAAGCCCAGCACTAAATAAACAAAGTGAGTTCCTGGTCTTTCTACCGCAGGTGGCACATGAAGCCTCAGAATAGGCACCCTAGCTGTGTATTGTCCTGTAGACACCTTCGGTTACCTTGGAAACTGCCAGAACTCTTAAATAGAAGGACTCTCACCTCAGAAATTTATATAAAAAAAAGAAAAAAAACTTCTCTCTCTCTCTCTCTCTCTCTCTCTCTCTCTCTCTCTCTCTCTCTGTGTGTGCATGATCAGCCTGGTCTTCAGAGTGAGTTCCAGGACAGTCGGACACAGAGAACCACTGTCTCAGAAAACAAAACAGAACAAAAGTGGAAAAGAAGCTATGCTTTTCTGAACAATTCTCATTAATACTAACAATTCTCATAATGATTTTCATAATTAGTAATAATTCTTATCAAAGGACTATCAACTGGTACTTCAAAATGACTCAAGAAAAACTACTAATAGTTCTCATGCCTCTAACACAGGGGAGATAAACATTAAACCAACATCTGAAGATAAATGCTTAACTAGGCTAAACACCTATCTTTGTAAGATGCCTTAAGGGGAGCCTGCCTTCCTAGGGGGGATCCTTTGACCAGGAGATTGACCCACCCAGTTGGTATATTATATCTCCACCCAGGCTACAGACTCTATTGACCAGAAAGGGTTTGCCCTACTTCAGTACATATTCAGACAAAATACTCATACACATAAAATTTCAAAACAACCTCTTTTTATTTTTTTTTAAAAAAAGATAATTATTAGAAACCAGAAGAGGGGTTCGAGCCCCTGGAACTGGAGTTGCAGACAGTTGCGAGCCACCAAGTGGGTGTTGGGAAGGAATCCAGGTTCTTAGGAGAGCAGTAAGTGCTCTTAACTGCTGAGCCAGTTCCCCAGCTCCATCAGTGAGAAAAAGGTGTGGTTAATGAACTGTTTCAAAACGCAAGTTTAAGGAAGATAACAGAAATGAACCAATAAATAAGAGGTGGAATTACAAACAAGTCATAAATTTAAAGGGTTTTTTGGTTGCTTAAAACCCAGGACAGGCTCCAAAGCTACAGAGAAACCCTGTCTCGAAAAACCAAAAAAAAAAAAAAAAAAAAAAAAAAAAAAAAAACCCAAATACTTACAGAAGAGAGAAGAGCTTGAGGTAACAGGTTGGCGCTTACCCTTCCACAGCAGCTGGGAACTCAGTTTGGCTAGGAACGCTCCACTGCGATGCTATACTGAGGGTCCAAGGACCTCCCTGGATGAAACTGACACGGAAGAAAACAAAACAAACTGAGTATGTTCTTGATATCAACAACAGAAAGCATTCTCCGGGGCTGTCGGATGCCAGAGATAAAATCAAAATCTTTCTGGCCTTTCACAGGTGTTTATGGGGTGGGGCCTGACTCTGAGGGGCTACTGTATGTACCAATAGGCTCTGCCCCTTTCTTTGAAAAAGCATTGACCAGAGAGGAGTTAGTTAAAACTAAAGAGGGGGCCGGGCGGTGGTGGTGCACGCCTTTAATTCCAGCACTCGGGAGGCAGAAACAGGTGGATCTCTGTGAGTTCAAGGCCAGCCTGATCTACAAGAGCTAGTTCCAGGACAGGAACCAAAAGCTACGGAGAAACCCTGTCTCGAAAATCCAAACAAACAAACAAAAAAATAAAGGGCTGGAGAGATGGCTCAGAGGTTAAGAGCATTGCCTGCTCTACCAAAGGTCCTGAGTTCAATTCCCAGCAACCACATGGTGGCTCACAACCATCTGTAATGGGGTCTGGTGCCCTCTTCTGGTCTGCAAGCATACACACAGACGGAATATTATATACATAATAAATAAATAAATATTTAAAAAAAAAACAAATGAAGAAAGCAACTTTCCAAAAAAAAAAAAAAAAAAGAACTAAAGAGGGGTTGCTGTTATAATATGTAGCCATCTTTTTGCATGCACAATGCCTAACAAGCACCATTGGGACTTTAAAATTATAGTTCTAAATATGATAGGCACTCTGTGTCTCTCTGTCTCTGTCTCTCCATCTCTCAGTCTCTGTCTTCGTCTGTCTCTCTGTGTGTGCTCTCTCTCTCTTGTGTTCTCTCTCTCTCTCTTTCACACACACACACACACACACACATTTGGAAGCACTAAGTAGCCACCTTGGTTTCAGTTTTCAGAATAGCCTTAAATTTTTGCTGCCCAACAGAGAGGAGCTGCTGCTCCCTCAGGTCCCAGCCAGCCAGTCATGAGCAGAGACACATGCCTAGCATCCCAGCACTCTGGTGGTTGAGGCAGGTGGATTGTGGTCTGTTTCCTTTATTATTTTTTGAAGATTTATTCATTTTGTTTGTTTAGTGTTTTGTCACATGGATATGTGTTCACTATGTGCATGGCTGGCACCCAAGACAGAGGAGGCATCAGATCCCCCTGGAACTGGAGTTATAGATGACTATGAGCTATTGTGTAGGTGCTAGGATCAAACCCAGGTCCTCTGGAAGACGAGCCAGTGCTTTTAACCCCTGAGTACTAGGCACTAATTGTGTTTTTTAGGCAAGTCTGAGCTACAAAGTGAGACTGTTGGAAAGAAGAAGGGGGAGGAGGAAGAGGAGGAAGAAAAAGAAAAGATCTCAACCACTGGTGGATGGTTATGGGATTTCCTTGGTATTGCTGGATTTTTGCTAGATTTAAGACTTCAGTTATGAAGTAACAGTGTGTCATTCTGCAAAGCCTTAAAGAGTTTAGATTCTGATCCACTGAAGTGAACCTATGCTTGGCAGCAGGAC
The DNA here is from genome assembly GCF_014885135.2 of Alexandromys fortis. Taxonomy (NCBI): domain Eukaryota; kingdom Metazoa; phylum Chordata; class Mammalia; order Rodentia; family Cricetidae; genus Alexandromys; species Alexandromys fortis. The sequence goes on along the minus strand of NW_026067982.1, from coordinate 2,356,516 downwards.
AAGAGGCAACACGCTTGACTGGAATGTTGATCCGAATGCTAGGGGATGGTTCCCAGCTAATTGCTTACTACTGACTTCAGACAGCTAGGGAAGCAGCAAACGGATGATTCCCATGGCTGACTGGAGCTGCCCTTCACTGCAATTTACTGGATGGGATGCTAAATTTTCACCCCGGAGACTTGGGGAGATGGTTCATCAGGGAAAGCACTTGCCACAAAAGTGTAAACACCAGAGTTCAGGTCTCTGGGTCCTGTAGAAGAGACAAGGGGAATCCCTGGAGCATGCTGGCTAGACCAATCAGCAAGCCTAGGCTCAAGTGAGAAATCCTGCCTCTCTGTGTAAGTGGGGAGTGAAAGAGGAAGACCCCCAAAGTCAACCTCTGTCTTGTACACATGCACACACACACACACACACACACCTTTCACACATGCACTCAAATATAAGCACACACACACCCTCTGAAACTTAAGCCCCAAATAAACTCTTACTTTGTAGAAAAGTAACTAAGACACATTTCAAAAAAAATGATAAAAACAAAAGAACTTCTGCCTGTTTGTGTTAGGGTATCTCCCTGGAGGGGCCTAAAATAAAACCCAGGTAAAGTTCTGTTTAGCAGACCCTTTCAGCCATCTGGAACACTTTGCTTCCCATTTTAAATATGGAGGAATTTTTTTGTTTGTTTGTTTGTTTTTCGAGACAGGGTTTCTCTGTGGCTTTGGAGCCTGTCCTGGAACTAGCTCTTCTAGACCAGGCTGGTCTCGAACTCACAGAGATCCGCCTGCCTCTGCCTCCGGAGTGCTGGGATTAAAGGCGTGCGCCACCACCGCCCGGCGGAGGAATTTTTAAAATTAAATATTCTTCTTCTAGGTTGGTTTCCATCATATAAGTCTCTGTACCCAGAAGACCAGTGATGGTAACGCCAAGCTAGGGTGTGTGTGTGTGTGGACGATGGAAGAGTAAAGTTTTAGTCTGAATTAAAACTGTCCCTGGGGACGGCAGCACGTTGGTCAATGGGTAAAGACACCTGGTTCTGAACCTGATGATCTGACTTCATCCCTGGGACCCACACAGTGGAAGAATGAAACAGCCTCCTACGAGTTCTTCTCTAACATCATGAGCCCTAAATAAATACTAAATAAGTAAATAACAAAAACAAACACCCGTGTGACAGGAGAATCCCTGAGACCTAGTCTGTCCTGTGCAGTGGTGAACAACAAGAGATTCTGTGTTGGTGGAAGCTGCTCGTTCATTCCCGGCTGCTCAGACCCAAAATAACTGCACAAAACTGTATTAATTAGACATTGCTTGGCCAATGACTCTAGCGTATTCCTAGCAAGCTCTTACATCTTAAATTAACCCTTTCCTATTATTTTTGTATTTTACCACGATGCTTGTAGTCTACAGGCAAGGTTCCAGCTGCTAGCTCGCGTTCCAGCTGCTGGCTCATGTATTTCTCCTCTGGTGACTACATAGTTTCTCCTTGACTCGGCCTTCTTTTTCCCAGCATTCAATTTAGGCTTCCCGCCTGGCTTTATTTTACTCTGTTAAGCCATTGGCCGAAAGCAGCTTTATTCACTAACCAATAAAAGCAACACATATATAGAAGGACTTCCCACACCAATTCTGTCTCAAACAAAAGGTGGAAGTAAAGGACCAACGTGCAAAGTTGTCATCTGACATCCATATTTGATAAAAGTTTTATATTTGCATTTTTCTAAACAGTCTAAGTATAAATACACTGTGATCTTTAAATTTTGGCTTTTTCTTTTATTAAGTCAAGTGAACAAATATGGCAGTTAGGATCTCTTGACTAGGCCGGGAGGTGGTGGCACACACCTTTAATCCCAGCACTCGGGAGGCAGAGGCAGGCGGATCTCTGGGAGTTCGAGGCCAGCCTCTTGTAGAAGAGCTAGTGCCAGGACAGGCTCCAAAGCTACAGAGAAACCCTGTCTTGAAAAACTAAAAAAAAAAAAAAATCTCTTGACTAGGAATGAATATGAAAAAATACAGAAAAATAAGTAAAAGTTTAGGAAAGAAGATAGGAATATGTTAATACTATGGTGCATAAAGCAACAGTAATTAAATATAGCATCACAAAGACTATTTATAATATGTGTGTCTATTTGAGAATTAAGTTAAATTAAAATTTTAATTCTTTTTTTTTAAGATTTATTTATTTATCATGTATACAGCATTCTACCTGCATGTGTGCCTGCATGACAGAAGAGGGCACCAGAGCTCATTACAGATGGTTCTGAGCCACCATGTGGTTGCTGGGAATTGAACTCAGGTCTGCTGGAAGAGCAACCAGTGCTCTTAACCGCTGAGCCATCTCTCCAGCCCCCAAAATTTTAATTCTTTTGTTTGCTTATTTTCAAGACAGTTTCTCTCCGTGCAGCCTCAACTGTTTTGGAACTCATTCTGTAGACCAGGCTGGACTCAAACTCACAGAGATCCACCTGCCTCTGCCTCCCAAGTACTGGGATTAAAGGTATGCATCACCACCGCCTGGCTATAATTTTAAAAAATGATTACATTTTAAAAAAAGATTTATTTACTTTATGGGCATGAATGTTTGGTCTGCATGCATGTGTATGTACCACGTGTGTCTAGTGCCCAAGCAGACCAGAAGAGGGTGTCAGATACCCTGGAACTGGAGTTTCAGGTGGCTATGAGCCATGTTGGTGCTGGTTGACCAGCCAAAGCCTTCCGCAAGAGCAGCCAGTGCTCTTAACCGCTGAGCCGTCTCTCCAGCCCCAGGTGCCTGGATTTTAAATAAGAGGCTAATACCAATGAATCCTATTTGTGTCATGGTTTATTTCACCACTAGAGGCAGATTTTCATTAGCAGTAAAATGTCCAGAGTGAATCAAACACCATAATCACAGGCAGAGAGGAACCTGGGTGCCCAGCTAGCAAAACTTCCGGGGGTGTGATTCTCCATCTGTGATAAAGTATTTTATGACCAAAATGGAAAAAAAAAAAAACCTTGCCATCAAACAACCACGCATATGCAAGCCCCAGTGGATCCTGTTCTAGCTCAAGGCACTGCCCCTGCCTCTGTTCTGTAGAGGCAGTCTGATCTGAGATGGGAAGCCCAGAGCCAGAAGACTGTGAAATACACATCTGAAGGTGGAGAGAGGCAGTGGAGTGCATATACGCTTCCACTCCTTACCGTGCATTTGGCAATCGCCGACAGGGCCTTGGGGCAGCTGTCCCATCCGGCCTGCCTTTTGCGATATGAACAGCGTAGGCATAAGCCAACCAGCGATAAGAATAATCCTCGAAATAATGACCTTTGTTCTTGAGATTCAAAAAAACGGAAGCATATCGCATGATCAGGTTGGCAGGGATCAATGTGCACCATCTGTCCACCTGCATTAAGAAGACGTCCGCCACCCCCAGTTCTGTGATTGCTCGTCATCTACTGGGAGAAGCCTGAGGACACCACCAACTATATGTATAAGCTACCTGTCTAGATGGGCTTTGTAGGAAAAGAGCGCTCCCTGCCAACCCCAGGGTCTCGCGTCTTCCCAGGCTGGCCTCACACTCACTGTGTAGACAAGGGTGATCTTGGGCTTCTTTAAGTGTATTTGCTTTTCCATTTTAGGAACCTACTGTTTTAACCAGAGGTACTCCATTTGGAGTATAAGGGCCAAGACAGAAGTATTCTGCATCTTGTTTATCCAAGCAAACCACAGCCGTCTGCCAGCATGCCAGGAGGCCAAACTGAAGGTTTTATACCTGTGAATGTATCAAATCAAAGGAGAAATGCCAGACTCATTGGAGTCGCTTGACATGCCCCTCCCCTGGGCCAGATCGAATGGAGCCACCAAGACTGAGAGGTGGTAGACCCTGAGCCATTACGTTGTTGCTCACGGGATGCTGAGTTTTGGTTGTTGACTTACAGAATCACCTGGGATCGATGATGAATCATCTGGATTAGCCTGGCCTGTATACCTATAAGGAACTTTCTTAATTGGGCCAGCTGAAGTGGGGAGCCCTACCTTGAATGTTGGCGGCACCATCCCATGGTGGGGTCCCGGTCTGAATGGTGAGGAGAGGGGGCTGAGCACTCACGTATGTGTATGAAGTCGTGTGTGAAGTCATTCTCTCTTCTCTACTGGAGGTGTAGTGTGACTGCTCCGAGCTCCACCACCTTGATCTCCCTCGAGGACGGACTGTAACCTGGAATTGTAAGCCAAATAAAGCCTTTCTTCCCTTGGTTGCTTTTGTTGGATACATTTTTTTATTGTAGAATAGGAAATAAAAAACTAAGACATTAATCGTGATTCATAAGCCTTGTTCAGGAAAATTATCAAAGCAAAAGACCTCCACATTGGTCCTGGGCTCCAACCAAGGACAAAGTGTTTGTCCTGCCTGGAAACTTGGACACATTGACAGCGTTTCCAAGTGACACTCAAAACTGCCTACCATCTGACCTACATACACAGGTGTACAGGTTGCTAAACCTTGTCTGGTTCTGTGTGGGGAGTGGGGACTTTTCATGGTGTCTCCATTGACTCACTCTCTGCCTTCAGTGTAGGGCCTCTAAACCCTGCTGCCTCGTTTTTTAAAAATATTTATTTATTATGGATACAGTGTTCTGCCTGCAGGCCAGAAGAGGGCACCAGATCTCATTACAGATGGTTGTGAGCCACCACGTTGTTGCTGGGAATTGACCTCGAAGCCTCTGGAAGAGGAGTCAGTGCTCTTAACCTCTGAGCCATCTCTCCAGCCCAACCCTGCTGCCTCCTAAAACCTTGTGTAGCTGTAGCTTCAGACCAGTGTCCCTTCCGCTGGTTGGCCGCTGCTGGACCTTTGGAACTTGTCGGGGGGCAGCCTCGACAAGATTACTTTTCTTCCAAAGTGGAGGCGTGGGAATCTAGAAATATAGTAAGGAATACAAACATGTGAACAAAAATAATAAAATGCAGAAACACATAGGACAGTATCGGGAGGGAATTTCAGTGAGTACTGAGAATTCGTCCGTATTTAATTTTCTAACAGTTTAATAAACCCCTGATTTCAAATGGTAGAAGCAGCTGGGCAGTGGTGGCGCAGGCCTTTAATCCCAGCACTCGGGTGGCAGAGGCAGGCAGATCTCTGCGAGTTCGAGACCAGCCTGGTCTACAGAGCTAGTGCCAGGACAGGCTCCAAAACCACAGAGAAACCCTGTCTTGAAAAACAAAAACAAACAAACGAACAAAAAACAAAGAAACAAACAAAACAAATGGTAGGGGCAGAACCAAAGGACTGCGTTAACTTACGAATTGAAGTCATTCACCTCTATTGCCCTTGACTCTTGCCCACGACCAAACACTCCACAGGCAAACCACTCCCTGGGTGGAATCCCAAGTTATTTCCATAAAGGGAACAAGAACCTAGTTCCTAAGACTGTTGATTTAGGTAGAAACCAATTACTTCCCTATTTCAGGAGCAACTAGCCACACCTGTTTACAGTTGCCTTGAGAGAGCAGAACTCTGATTTACAACTGGGTGGGACCTCTGAGTGAGAAGACCAATAATTGGAACTAAAAACAAGTCCCAAAACTCTCTGACCTTTGGCCTCTTTGGCCCTCCTCAGGAACTGATTTATGTGTTCTCTCTCTCTCTCTCTCTCTCTCTCTCTCTCTCTCTCTCTCTCTCTCTCTCTCTCTCTGTCTCTCTCTCTGTCTCTCTCTCTCTCCTCCTCCTCCTTTTTCTTCTCTTTAATTTTTCAAGACAGGGTTTCTCTGTGTATTCCTGGCTGTCCTAGACTTCACTCTTTAGACCAGACTGGCCTTGAACTCAGAGATCCACCTGCCTCTGCCTCCCAAGTGCTAGGATTAAAGGCTTGACTTATTTATTTTATGATTTTGATGTGTGTGATGGAGTATATGTCTGTATATATCATGTTTGCCTGGTACCCAAAGGGACCAGAAGAGGGTGTCTGGTCCCCTGAAACTGGAGTTATGGATGGTTATGAACTACCATGTGGGTGCTGAGAACTGATCCCTACCCTAGCTCTTCTGCGAAAGTAGCAAGTGGTTTTAAACCACCGAGCCATCTCTCCAGGCCCCACGCATGCATTCCCACCAGAGCTTTTGAACTTGCTGTCCCTTAGTAAAGAACAGGCTTGGGTCTCTGGCTCAAATCTGAGTTTGGAGAAGCCCCCGACACCCCACTCCCACCCCGCATCCTCTAAATGTCTTGACCTCTCAGCCCGTTCCCCTGCTTTATTTTCTTCATGCCGTTTCCCACCATCTGATTGTTTTTACTTCATAATGAATTAACTTGAGGGGTTGGTGCATGTGTGCAGAGGTCAGAGGAGGGTGTCTGGTGGCCAACTCTAACTCTCCTCTTTATGCCTTTGAAACAGTCTCTCACTGGAGTTGGAACAAGGCCTATGGGCAGCAAGCCCCAGTGATCCTCTGTCCCTACCCACTACAATACTGGGGTTATAGGCCCATGTGAGGCCATGCCTGGTTTTTTATTTGGTTGCTGGAACCCAAACGTAGGTCCTCGTGTTTGTACAGCACAGAGCCAACTCTCCGGCCCCCATCTGAAGTTATTTGACTGTCTGCCCAACTAAATCCTCCATGGGTGATGAACTATGCCACTTGCCTTCCTATGTGCCAAGAGCACATTGGAAAGTTTGCACACACCTAGTGCTCAGTCAACACTGCAGCAAGTGAAGGACTCTTTTTTTTTTTTTTTAAGATTTATTTATTTATTTATTCTGTATACATTCTTCAAACTGCATGTATGCCTGCAGGCCAGAAGAGGGCGCCAGATCTCATTACAGTGATTGTGAGTCACCATGTGGGTGCTGGGAATTGAACTCAGGATCTCTGGAAGAGCAGCCAGCCAGTGCTCTTAACCATCTCTCCAGCCCAAAGGAATCTATTTTTCAAACTATGCAGAAGCTCTAAAGTGTGCTTGATAGCCGGGCGGTGGTGGCGCACGCCTTTAATCCCAGCACTCCGGAGGCAGAGGCAGGCGGATCTCTGTGAGTTCGAGACCAGCCTGGTCTAGAAGAGCTAGTTCCAGGACAGGCTCCAAAGCCACAGAGAAACCCTGTCTCGAAAAACAAACAAACAAACAAAAAAATTCCTCCATATTTAAAATGGGAAGCAAAGTGTTCCAGATGGCTGAAAGGGTCTGCCATCTGGATCTCTGTGAGTTCGAGGCCAGCCTGGTCTACGAGAGCTAGTTCCAGGACAGGAACCAAAAACTACAGAGAAACCCTGTCTCGAAAAATCAAAATAAAATAAAATAAAATAAATAAAAAACAATAAAGTGTGCTTGATGACTGTCACTAGCACATAAAGGAAGTACAGAAAGAGCTCTCTGGGCAAGGGCTTCAGTGTTCCTTTTGAGCCGCAGACCTCGGACTGGGAATAAGGACTTTCAGGTTGTTTTATTTGCTGTTTGCTCCAGCGGTGTGTCAAGCACTGTACACAGGACGTGATAACATGATGGCCAGAGGAGTCAAGTCTCTGCCTTTGAGAATTTAGTTTTTTTTTTTTTTTTTCTTTTTCGAGACAGGGTTTCTCTGTGGTTTTGGAGCCTGTACTGGAACTAGCTCTGTAGACCAGGCTGGTCTCGAACTCACAGAGATCCGCCTGATTCACAGCCTGGAGCTTGTTCTTAGCAGCTTGTAGTTTTCAGGAAATTGGTAAGCTAATTATTAAACGTTATCCTCGTTACAAACCAAGTTATATAAACTTAAAAATTCAGGCATGACGGTAGCCCCAGCACTTGGGAGCCAGAGGCAAGGGATCAGGAGTTCAAGGCCAGTCTCAACCTGGTTTGAGGCTACCCTAGAAACTGGGGAGGTAGCTGGGGGTGGGGGGTAAGAGTGTGCTCTGCACACACACAGGGTATGAGTTCAGGTGCCCTGTGCCCGCGTGAAGTGCTAAGCTGCAACCTTAGCACTGAGCGCAGGACTGAGGGGAGACAGGGGCGTGCCGGGCTTGCCTGATTGCCAACCTAGCCAAACTATCTACCAGATCTAGGTTCAGCGAAGGACCTGTGTAACAGCTCTTTCTCTCCCCCCCCCCCAAAATGACATGGGACTTCTTATTATGAAAGCTTGGTCTATAGCTAAGACTTGTTCCTAACTAGTTTTTAGAGCTTTTACCCCATTTCTAGCCATCGACATCCTGCCGTGTGGCTCTTGGCCCTTACCCCTCCTCCTGCAAGTCCTGCTTCCTCTGTGTCTGTCTGTCTGTCTGACTACATCACCTTTCTCCCTCCCAGCGTTCCTCTCTCCCTGGAAGTTCCCATCTATACATCCTGCCTGGCTACCTCCTGGCCGGTCAGCTTTTTATTACATCTTCACACGGTGTACAAACATCCCACAACCCTGTTTGAAAAAATAAAATTGGGGAGTGATAGAGAAGGACTTCCTCTGTTCCCCCTCTGTGTGTGTGTGTGTGTGTGCATGCATGTGTGTGTGTGTGTGTGTGTGAATGTGTGTGTGGTGCATGCACACTGGCATAGGACACACACACAAATAAATAAGTAAGTAAATAAATAAATAAAGAATATACTCCACACTTATTACAGCCCTTTTTTAAAAAAAAAAATCTCTTGCTATTATTTATGCTCCTGAGGTTATTTCTGTATACCTACCTGGTGAAATTTCTATGCAATCAGCACCCTTTCTCAATGCCTTCTTTGGCTCATAGGTAGGAAGTCTGAAGTCAGCCTCAGGTAGTGTTTACACCAGGGAATCAGCCAACAACTCAGACTCTACTGGCTCTTACTCTCTTATAGAACCCCAACCCCCTTTGACTCCCAGCAGCTTATGGAAGATAGAATGTGGGGCTGGAGAGATGGTTTAGTGTTTAAGAAGGAGAACTGATATTTCTGCTGGAGTCTGGATACAGCACCCACATCAGGCAACTTATACACATCTGTAATTGCAGCTCCAAGAGATACAACACCTCCCTTTAGTCAGATACACATGTGCGCATACACACACATAAACATTTATTACTTTTATTTACTACTATTTTATTATTGTTGCTAATTTAGCACGGAGGTGTGCACTTTTAATCTCATCACTTGGGGGTTCCTAGGCAAGATGATTGCTGCAAAATTGAGACTGGCCTGTGCTACGTATTAAAATTCCAGGCTTTCCTGGGCTGCAGAGTAAAACTTCTGTCTCAGAAAAGGGAGGAGACAGGAGAGACAGCTCATAGGTCAAGAGCTTGTAGTTACAGAGAACCTGTGTCCTCGTCAGCAACTCACAATTACTTGTAACTCCAGTTCCCGGAGATCTGACACCCTCCTCTGAGTTCCATGGGCACATATGTTCGCATGCAAACACACACACACACACACACACAATTTAAAACTAAATTAAGTAAATCTTGAAAAAAAGAAGAAAGAAGCCAGGCATAGTGGTGCATACCTTTAATTCCAGAACTTGGTAGGAGGAGGCAGATGGATAACTGTGTGTTTGAGGCCAGCTTGGTCTGCACAGTGAGTTCCAGGACAAATCTACATAGTGAGTTCCAGGACAGGTCTACGTAGTGAGTTCCAATTCCAGTGGAGAGTCTCTGTCTTAGAAAGAAGAGGAGGAGGAGGAGGAGGAGGAGGAGGAGGAGGAGGAGGAGGAGGAGGAGGGAAAAGATAAAGGGGAGTTTGTTCACTATGTGTAAGGCTTGATCCTTTAGACCACAAAAATAAATACATAAATAAGCAAGCAAGCCAGGAATAAGGGTAATCCCCACACTGAGACGGATGAGGAGGGAAGACTGTGGGTTTGAGACCAGCCTGGGTAACAACCGAAGTTACAGGCTAGCTTGGGGAACATAGCTGTGTGAAAACAAGAAAATAAGAACGAAACTAACCAAACAAATACAAATCTCCTCTAAATTGCTATGATTTTGTCCTTTAGCAGATCTAGACAAAATATTTCAGACATGGGAAATAACAAATCATACTTTGAATCTGAAGGAATAACAGTGTGGGAACTTGGAACACAATACCCCAGAGAGCGGAACTTTGGCACACATCTGAAGTTAGACAATTGTGAGATGCCATGCGGGTAGTGGAAATTGTACCCAGGTCCTTTGGAAGAGCAGCCAGTGCTCTTAACCACTGAGCTATCTCTCCAGTTCCAGATACAGTGATTTTATATCTTTGGGTGTGCTGTGTTAGAATGTTTGACTTTAAAAATTATTGAGTGGCTGACTCAAGTTTCATGAAAAACTGTTCAATGAATTTTGGCTGGGAATTAGGACAAAATTTCCAGTAGTTACTGAAATGGCCCTAGATATACATCTGCTTATTCTGTACTACAAATTTATATGAAGTGGTGTTCTCAGCATTGGCAGTCATAAATCAAAAGCATCAGCTCTGAAGAATGTTGAAGATTTCTGTTCTGCTTTGCTCCTCTGTCCCTGTGGTAAAAACGCTAACCGGAATTGTCGTCAGGGTTCCTACTGTTGTGACGGAACACATGACCACAGCCGCCTGGGGAGGAAAGGGCTTAATCGGCGTACACTTGCACACCACAGTTTATTATCAAAGCAAGTCAGGACAGGAATTCAGACAGGGCAGGAACTTGGAGGCAGGAGCTGAGGCAGCGACCATGAGGGGTGCCACTTGCTGGTTTGTTTCCTCTGACTTGCTCAGTCTGCTTTCATACAAAACTCAGGACCGCCATCCCAGGGACGGCCCCGCCCACAGTGGGCTCTGCCCTTCCCCATCAACCACTAATTAAGAAAATGCTTTACAGTGAATCTTATTGAAGCATTTTCTCAACTGAGGCTCCTTCCTTTCAGATACTGCTAGCTTGTGGTAAGCTGACATAAAAGTAGTCAGCACAAGAACCAACTTGGAGAAGAAAGGATCCATCACTGAGAGGAGTTGGGGGAGGAACCATGGCAGAAGCTGCTTGCCTTCCATGTTTTATTTAGCTACCATTCTTCCTTTCTTTATAGACTTTATTCTGTTTTTATGTGTATAGTTGTTTTGCTTGTATGCGTGTATGTATGTATGTATGTATGTAGTATGTACGTACGTGTGTATGTACGTATGCATGTATGCATGTATGTATGTATGTGTACCATGTGCCTACCTGGCACCTGAGAAGGACAGAAGATATGTCGGCTACCCTGGTAGTGAAGTTACAGATAACTGTGACTACTGAGAATTACCTCAGGTCCTCTGCAAGAGCCACAAGTGCTCTTAATCACTAAGTTGTCTCCTTTGTCCCTCAGTTGCTTCAAGACAGGGTTTTTCCTTAGCTTTTGGTTCCTGTCCCGGAACTAGCTCTTGTAGACCAGGCTGGCCTCGAACTCACAGAGATCCGTCTGCCTCTGTCTCCCGAGTGCTGGGATTAAAGGCGTGCACCACCACCGCCTTTAATTTAATTCTTTATATAAAATTAAACAACTGCACCTATCTAATTAATATGTAAATCTGCTTCCATTGTTAATAAATGGTAAAATTATGTGTATGCCAAATAATTATTTTTAGCATAAATCTGTGATCTGTCATCAGTAAATACTTGATTTGTTTAATTTTTATTTTTTAAAATATTATTTTTGGTGTGTGTGTGTGTGTAGATGGAGGCCAGAAGAGGGCATGAGATCCCCTGGAACTTTATGTCTATTTTATATAGCTGGGGTTACATAAAAGAATTCTCAGGCTAGGTGTGGTGACATGCCCTTTAATCACAGCACTCGGGAGGCAGAGGTTGATGCATTTCTGTGAGTTCAAGGATAGCCTGGTCTACATTATTAATGATTGATATGGGAGTCCAAGTCTGAATGAAAAAAAAAAATGAGGCCATGACGGCTCCCAGGTATGCCTGAGGAGGTTTATGGTAGACACTAGGGAGGAAAACCAGCCAGAGGCATCTGGAAGAGTTCAGACTGAACAGGGCTGTGAGAGGAGGGAGAGGTGGGGTTGGGTGTGTGGTGGGGGCAAGAGGCCAAGAGACCAGCGTGGCTAAAATGGCTGAGGTTATATAGGGGTCGGAGGCTGGGGCAAGAGAAGCCCAGGCCCTGTGCTGGAGAGGTTTGGAGAGGTGAGAAAATACTGGGAGGAGCCACAGATTCTAAGTGAGAATTGTCTTAAGTTTCTTACCAAACACAGGCCACTGTGGGTTGTGCCACCCATGAGCCCCAAAGCTCTGTGTAAGAAAACAGGTTGTGCAAACCTGTAACACTCTTTTGTGGCCTCTGCTTCAGTTCCTGCCTCCAAGTTCCTGCCCTGTTCAAGTTCCAGCCCTGACTCCCCTCAGCGACGGAGTGTGACCTGAGAGTTAAAAGCTGAACCCTTTCCTCTCCAAATTGCTTTGGTTGCGGTGTTTTATCACTGCAATAGAAACCCAAAGCTGCTGGGGGCTGGAGAGATGGCTCAGAGATTAAGAGCACTGACTGTTCTTCCAAAGCGTTCCTGTTCACAGCCATCTGTAACGAGATCTGGTGCCCTCTTCTGGCGTGCAGGCATGCATGCAGACAGAGCACCGTGTACATAATAAATAACTCTTAAGACAGAGCAAAACCCAAAGCCTCTTGAAGAATCACAGCCTTGTCAGGTTCAAGTAATACTGGGCTGATTTTGCTTACAACCCAAGGCATCTTTATTAAACCAGCAGGCGGGAGAGATGTATGCTTGCTATCCCCTAAGACTAAAGACCTTTCTTTATCCCAAGCTCCCTGGAGTTAGTGTTGCTATGGAGACTTCTGAACTACTTTAGAAAGAAACATGCAAACTAGCATCAGGTGAAATAAATTTCAGACCTCTTTAGGAAAAATGGACTTGGGAAAGAATGGGGTCTAGATTTTGGCTTTGCTATTGGCGTCACAGCTAAGAGTGAGGCATTGATAGTCTTGCCTCTGTATGGAGCATTAAATGTCTATTGTCTATCCTATCAAACACTGCAAACTCGTGCTTACGGCAAAGAATTCATATCCTTTTATCTCCCCTACCTTGCAGTGTCTGTGGAGGCAAGAAGCATGTGATTCCCCAGAAGCTGGAATTACAGGCTGGGAGCAAAACTGGCAAAACTCAGGTCCTCTGCAAAAGCAGTGTGTGCTCTTAACTGCGGAACCCAGCAAATACATTTTTCTATTAAAACCACGAGTAGCGCTCTTTGGTATTTCGAGGTTTGTTTTAGCCTCCTTTTAGTTTAGGATGGTCCAGATGTGTTGCTATAGTTGACCTTTAATAATCAGTGCTTTCATTACTCATGCAAAGAATTGAAAACAAGAGCCAGGGAGGTGGGTCAGCAGGTGTAAGAGCACTTAATGCTTTTGCAAAGGACTTGGGTTCGATTCCCAGCACCCACGCGGTGGCTCACAATGGTCCGTAACTCCAGTTCCAGCAAATCCAACATCCACTTCTGACTTCCCTGGGCACAGGCACAAACATACAGGCAAAACACTCATACACATAAGAAAAGAAATAAACTTCGTTAAAATGAAATTAAAACACCTAGAAAGTAATTGCTTGGTAAACCCTAACTTCCCCATCAGGACTATCCAAGGTAGATGAGTCTTCACTAAGAAGCCAGACCCAGAGGGGTTCTGCTCTGAATTTTGACAGTTCAAAGATGGGTAAACCTTTCTAGGGTTTTTAAGCTTTGAGATGAAAAGCTGCAGATGGATATGGTGGTGTGGGGCTGGCAGATGTCGCCGGGTGCAGCCAGACCATGGCCAGCGCCAACTCTTCAGTCGAGATAGCGCCTGCGCCAGGTACTTGTAGGTGAAGAAACTTGGAGACCATGTGTCGAGTTCGCCTGTTCCACTGAGGTCTCCAATCTGGCGAGGAGCTCCGCTTCCCGGGAAACCACACACCTGCCACTCCTCGAGCCTTAGGCACCGAAGGGCGCGGCCAGGGAGAGAGGACACGCCCACGTTGGTGACTCAACAGCGGGCGAGTCCTAAACCCTGGAGAGAAGTGGTCCTCCAAGAAGGTGCGCCTGGGGGGCTGGTTGGAGGCGTGTCCAAGCGATGCTGACATCACAGGGCGGGGCGCTCTCCTTGTAAGACAGTGAAGCTGGGGGCGGCGGAGGTCACTTGAGATCCTGAGTGGCACGGAGCCGCTTCTCCTATGGTGATCCCCTCCCTGCCAATCATGTTCCTGCGGAGCAGCGTCTCGAGCCTCCTCCGCGCGCAAGTGCATTGCGTTCTGACGAGATCCGTCCACTCTGTGGCTGTGATCGGAGCCCCTTTCTCTCAGGGACAGGTGAGAGTTGGGACCCGAGCTGACCGGTCAGGGAGCCCCGACAGAGTGGCATGGGACCAGGAGACGAGAATGAGAAGAAACGCCGCGAGGGGTGGGGTGGGGGAGCTCGCGGGTTCCCGTGGCTGGCACCGGAGCGCACTTGGTTGGAATTTTCCCTGACCCAGATTGAGATGAGGGACGGATGGAAGGCGAGGGGTGGAGGGCAGTGGGCATCGAGAGGACAATGGACATCGAGAGGGCGGGCTTCTGCGGCCTTTTCGGGTCGACGGAGAGATCGGTATTTCCAGCTTGGGGTAGTGAAGAGGAAGAAAAGGGAGAGGAAAGAAGAGGACTCCATAGAGGAGCTGGAGAGGGCAAAACCCGGTGTCGTTGGAAAACTGTAGGAGAGATCAGAGATTGCGACCAGGGGAATAAGGAAAACTTGCCGGAAGAGCATTAACCAGGAAAGAAATCAATGCTGGCCTCGCCAGTTGCGGGAGGACCCGACGTGCTTTGTTCTGTCTTCAACGAAAGAAACCTGCTGTCGGGGAGAGCTCGCTCACTGGCTCACTGTTGGGAAAGCCCAGCCAACCACACACTCTCAGCCACCGGATCATAGCCTAACTCGGTCCCGTCCCAGCCTGGGACTCCTCTGGTCCGGCTCTCAATGAGAGACTCACAAGGTTGATTTGCTTTCAATAGTGGAATTTCCCCTCTTCTATCCATTAAACACTTAATGAAATGACCAGACCTCTATGGTGTAAGTTTTGATGCTGTGGCAGGTTTACAGAGGAATCTGTTAGGGACTCAAGTGTAGCATCACTGTGTCAAAGTGTTTCTGCCCCTTTGCTCAACCTTCCCTTATGTCTGTGGAATTTTTATGATTCACAGAAAAAGGAAGGAGTGGAATATGGTCCAGCTGCCATTAGAGAAGCTGGATTGCTGAAGAGGCTCTCCAAATTGGGTAAGTGCTTGGGTTTCCAGTGTTCAGGCCTGGAAACAGACCTGTTTAGAACTGTATCTCTTATATCCTGGCCCTGTGGGATCAGCTGTACGTGGTTTGCACCATCTTGGGGGTATCCTTTGGATTCCTTCTGCAGATAATCATCGGGGAGTCTTGAGGAAAAGTCTTGTAAATGGTATACAGTGAGTGAGACAGAACAAAGTAGAGCCCGGAACAGCCACCAGCGAATGGCACGTGCAGCCGAGGATGCTATCTAGCTCCAGCTTTAACTGCACAGTTGGCCTTTTCCAGTAACACGGTAGCTTCCCTAACTCAGAATTTTTTTTTTCTTTTTTCAATTTTCGAGACAGGGTTTCTCCTTAGCTTTTGGTTCCTGCCCTGGAACTAGCTCTTCTAGACCAGGCTGGCCTTGAACTCACAGAGATCCGCCTGCCTCTGCTTCCCCAATGCTGGGATTAAAGGCGTGCGCCACCACCGCCCGGCCTTCCCAACTCAGTCTTGAGATGCTTCTGAGTCATCAGTCTCGCCTGCTGCCCTCTCCAAACCATTTCCTCTCTGGGGTTACCAGGCTTGTATTATTGTAATCAGTACATAGATGGATTTTTTCAAAACTAATTGTGAAATCACTTGGGTGACTTGTTAAAAGCAGTTTCTAAACTCCTCCATGGAAGAGTTCTCTGGTCTGAGGTAGGGGCTAGATAGATAGGTCTGTGCATTTTTACAGGCCTCCTTGTAGTCGGATTTGCAAGTTTCTGTCTCATAGTTAAGGTAGTATTTAGGGTTTTAGGACTATAAACGCCATGTCTACAATGATGGAGAACTATTATCACCAAGGTACCAAATTTCAATACCTGTATGGTATCTAACCCAAACATTTCTAGCATGTCCTCCATTGTCATTAGGACCATTCACATGTCTTTTCTGGTGCTGTGAACACAGAATTCACAGTCAGTAGAGAGCTTTGGCCATGGGAATGCAGAATCATGGTGAACGACAGAATCTTTGTCCACTTTTACTCTGAAAGAGTTGCTGATTGTGAGGCCATGCCCAGGGCCACTCATCTTCCCAAATCAATAATGAGATCACCTAATGTATCCCTTTTATGTGGGACCATGATAGAGAACCGAAGATGGATGAAAGTAAAGATCACCAAAGTCAAGTTGGCGAACCAGTGAATTTATTAGGGTGACTTACAGGAGCATGGGTGAGGGGTTACTTACAGGAACATGAGGTCTCAAGGGCAGCTGCATTATTGACAGCCCACCCTAGTTTGAGTGTATATGAAAATAACTGTAGTCTCTTGAGCACTTGCAAGTTAGCATGGGTCAAATTTTAGCCCTTTGGCAAGGTTGAGATTTGCGATGTCTTTGAATGGACTTGAGTAACTAGATTATGGGTGATTGGATGAAACAGAAAATAAGAAAAAATAGCAAGAAAAGCAGATTTTTGTTGTTGTTGTTATTAGAGACATGGTCTCTCTGTATATCCCTGGCTGTCCTAGAATTTGCTAAATAGACCAGGCTGGCATTGAACTTGAAGAGACACACCTGCTGCTCCCTCCAGAGTGCTGGGATTAGAAGTGTGTGCCACCGCGCCTGGCAGAAAAGCAGATTTGAGTATAAAATAAACTCGGTTTGGAACATGATGTGTTTTCCAAAGGAGGCACGAGAACAAAGATGAAGAAGCTAGTGTGGCTTTCTAGAAGGAAGGTCTTAGTTGGGGCAGAACTGCAAGAATGGAGGAGGGGTCCAGTGATGTCTCAGAAGTGAACAGCACTTGCTTCGGCAGAGGTTTGGTTACCAGCACCCACATGGCTGCTCACATCTGTAATCACAGGGGATCTGATGCCTTCTGATCTCCATGGGCACCAGGCATGCACGAGGGGCACTTACATATGAGCGACTAGGAGTCAGACTCCATGGTAGGCATGAGGAATTTCCAAGACTTCTTTCTCACCCTCCTGACTTGAGACAAAAGCCCAGCAGCTTAAAACAAAGCCTTGTAGGCTTTCTTGTTCTCCCACCAGCAGGTCAACAAGTTCAAAGCCAGGTCCAGCACATGTTATACGACAGATGTGTTGTATACGACAGATGTGTGGCCAATCAGCCATCCTCTTTCTACAAACCAACCGGTTCTTCAGAGACTTAAAACCCCTAGCCCCCAAGAAGAGACTGGATTTTCCCATCTTTGTAGAGGGTCTTTGTCTTTGTGTGTCTGTTACGTGTGTCTCTTTCCTCACCCCCAATAAACACCTTTCTTCAACCGCTGATTCTTTCTCTTCCCGTTTGCTGTGTTTGAGATTGTTCTGCTGTGCCCTGTTGCACCCAGATTTCCCCTGCCTCTTAATTCTTTTTTTTTTTATTTTTATTTTTATTTTCAAGACAGGGTTTCTCCGTAGCTTTTGGTTCCTGTCCTGGATCTAGCTCTTGTAGACCAGGCTGGCCTTGAACCGCCTGCCTCTGCCCAGTGCTGGGATTAAAGGTGTGCGCCACCATCGGCTTGCCTCTTAATTCTTTATCTGACAGAAAATGAACTCAATCAAGACCCCTGGGCGGTATCACCTATATACACACACAGGTAAAAAACACACACATGAAATGTGATTGGTCACCTGGGTCTACCACAGTGAACAAATGTCAGAGATACTTATTTGTGCGTTTTCAGCTATGAGGGTCTCTCAGGAAGGGACCTAGGAAGGACCCATCAAGGGAGAGATTGACGTGTTGACCTAAAGAGAATGTTTTGGGAGCAAAGCAAGCAGAAGTGTGACAGGAAGTCCAGCAAAAGAAAGGATCCTGGGGCATGAGCAGAAAAGTTTCAGTGGAGGCCGACTGTCATGGAGCTCAGCTTGTACCTCCTGACAGTCCCTTAACCACTGAGAGCAAATACAGATGCCATGGCCCTGGTATCTCTTCTCATACTTAGAATTTCTAATGTCTGAACAACTACCACAGGGTCTCTTTCTATCTGCCATTTTTGCCTTAATAAAATGGATTTCTCGTCTGTTATCGGGAAAAGTGGCGGGCAGATTCAAGAAGAAACAAGAAACATCTGAGAAATGTGAACTCTGTGATGAGGGACCAGAAAATTCCCGGGCAGCTTCTTGAATTATAGCACCCGTGGCCGCCTACCACTGTCTTGGTCTTTCATCCAGCAGCGCTACTGGCTCGTGGCCTCCTCACTCTCAAAGCTGAGTCACATGACGGCAATTACTATTTATCAAGGCTTGTTGCCACTTCTAAGCACGAACATTCCTTCTACTTGTCATGACAAAAGGGACCGTTGTCCACGGCCTCAGAGCTTGAGTAGACTCTGGAGCAGAAGGAAGGACGTTCCTGGGCCTTGACAGAGCAGGGCTCTTCAGTTTCCACATTCCACCTTATTTTCATTGCAGCTGGAACTGTGGCCCGTTGACCTAAGTTCCTCCAAAACCTAGCATGCATAGCTAATTTTGATTTGAAATTCCAGAGGGACTGTGACAATATCTTCTTTGGAACATTCTGTATTGTGGGTGTCATTAGTTTTTTTTTTTTTTTTTTTTTTTTTAAGTTGGTGTCTTGCTATATGACCTTGGGTGACCTGGAACTCCGGGTGACCTCAAACTTCCAGCCATCTTTCTGCCTTTGCCTCCCTAGTCCTAGGGTGGTAGGTCTGTGTCACCATACCTGGCTTTAGATTTCAATTCTTAACGATTCTCTTGAACGATTTCTGGGACCATCTCAGATACGTAAGTTGTTTTTCTGCTTAGGTCGGTTTCTGTTTGCAGCTTAAACACCTTAACCGGCACACTAGTTCAGGAGTACCAGTGAGAACAGATTGCTGCAAAACCCTTGACTGCAAAGTTTTGAGCTTCTGCCCCCACTGACTTACACAGTCTTCTCGTGAGCTCATCCAGTGTGCTAGTTGGTTTTTGTGGCCTTTAATCTTGGATCGTATCTTAATTCTTTTGTATTTCAGCAACTTTCCTGTCCTAGTAGGCGCTTTGATTTCTGAACTGTTACATTCCTTAACATGACTCCTGGAAACAGCCGTCTAAAGTCTTGACTTGCTTACAAATATCAAGTTCTCAATAATAATCCACCTATCGTGACTGGATTTTTTTTTTCATTCTGTTTTTAGTGCGATGGTTACAGGACTATGTAGCCATCAAGACGCATGGAACTTAAAATGTGAATTAATATAAAGTATGCCTAAGTATGCCTTAAATCTGTTTGGAAAAGTTTCCCACATCAGTTTCTTTTTTACTCTGTCCCTTCTTTCTTCCCTCCACATCCCTGTTCTCCTTCTTTCAGTAGCTCTCATTGTGTATCCCAGGCTGGCCGCAAGCTCACAATCCTCCTGCCTTAGCCTCTGAGTTAGGATTCACAGGCAGGTGGCACTGTGTCCAGCTTAGGTTTATTTTCCTTAACAGCTTTTGGGCACTGAAACTATAAAGAGCTGGGCATGGGGCAGCAGGTCTTTAATTCAGAGGCAGAGGCGGGTGGATCTCAGAGTCTGAGGCCAGTCTGGTCTAGGTCATGAGCTAAAGGGCTAGCCAGCCAGAGTCTGTCTCCAAACAAAACCAAACATATGATGAGCATATTAGTTTACTAGTGTGTGTGTGTGTGTGTGTGTGTGTGTGTGTGTGTGTGTGTGTAGAGTTGCAATATCTTGTATTTGCATATTTGCATTAGAACGCTGCTAATGCTAAGTTCTAGACCTACCCCTAGTGAACTAACCAAATTCCTGTTAACAACGCTCTGATGAGGTGCAGCTGGACATGTATGTCGGAGGCCATGAGCACTTAACAGAGGGAGCAGAAGCCAGGGATGGGATTAGCAAAGGCTGGAGATGGGAGAGCTCTGCCCGTTAGAGAGGAGGCCTGGCTGAAAGGGGCTAAGTGAGGAGACGGGGCAGAAGGAAAGGGGTCTGAGCAAATTTGGAAGAACAAGGTTTCAGGCAGAGAGATCAGTACCAGCAAAGACCCTGAGGCAGATCTAGAATATTAATGGAACAGAACCCATTCCCGAGCCCTCACCAAGATTGCTGTGTTCAGAGGGGTGGACCGTCTGCCTCAGGTTTTTAGCATCTCAAAGACAGTTCCCAGGAAACTGTAGTTATATGATGATTCCAGTCGTTTCTTAGAATGCTCTGTTTATAAGGCTTTTCTCCCCTTGGCTGGCAAAAGCAGGAAAAAGAATAATCTTCTATAAATGGTGTCAGGACAACTGATACCCACATACCAAAAATAAGTAACTTTTAAAAAAGAACTCTTACTCCATAACATTTATCAAAATTCCTCATTAGCTCATGCTGGAGAGATGGCTCCGTGGTTAAGAGCACCCACGTGCGTCTCCATATTGGAGTTCCAATTCCAGGGAATTAAACACACTCTTCTGACATCCAAGGACACCAGGCATGTGCATAGTTTACATGCATACATACTTGCCGGCACTTAAACACATGCACATAAAATAAAAAGAAGTTTTTAAAGATTTTTTAAAGACTTGGCATCTACCAAAGTTCTAAATTTAATGTGAAGTTGCAAAACTGTAGGAGAAACCGCAAGTGTGAATTTTTGTGACCTCTTGTATTGATTTGGCATGAGGAAGACTAGGATCCACACAAACACACTTCCCATTAAGCCCACTATCCAGCACAGGGGCATTAGGATTCAGTTTTCAGCACAGGATTTTTGAAGGGACACATTCAAAACCAAAGCAAGAATCGAGCATGAAACCAAACTGCAGCACTGCTTTGGATCTTCCTGGGCCACGGTGCCCTGGTGGGATGGGATGGGCCATCTGTCCTAGGGAAAGAGGAGCTGAGGCCTGGGTTGAGAAATACCATCTTTTCAGGCTTCCCTACTCTGCCACACTCTGAGCTTTTTTTTTTTTGTTGTTGTTGTTTTGTTTTTTGAGACAGGGTTCCTCTGTGGCTTTGGAGCCTGTCCTGGAACTAGCTCTTGTAGACCAGACTGGCCTCGAACTCACAGAGATCCGCCTGCCTCTGCCTCCCGAGTGCTGGGATTAAAGGCGTGCGCCACCACCGCCCAGCTGTTCATGTGTTTTATGTGTTTTGCCTGCATGTGCATACGTATGTGTACCACATGCGTGCCAAGCACCCTCTGAGGCCAGAAGAGAGCATTGGATCCCCTGAAGCTGAACTTAGAGACAGTGCTCAGAATCCAACATGGGTCTTTAAGAGCAGCAAGTACTCTTAATTACTGAACCGTTCTTCTAGCCCTTTAAAAAACATTTTTAATTGTGTTTCTGCAGTGTGCATGTAAAAGTCGGAGGACAACTTATACAGTCTAGCAGGCACGGGGTACATACCCATAAAGCCCAGTCAGTACCTGGGGACTGAGGGAGAAGCCAGTTTGGTTAGAAAGTTAAAAAAAAAAAAAATTAAAACACCTGGTCTTCAACACCAACGTTGGCTGGAGATCCTACGGTTTTTTTGCTCCTATTTTCCACAACAGCTCCTTATCTATAATCTTGAGCCCTTACCAACTCAGATGCAAACTCTTTTTAAGTTCTCCTCCCAAATTAGTTGTAATAACAAGAGCCAGGTTTTCCTCCACTCTCATCAGAGTCTGCATCTGATCCCTGTATTGGGTAGCTAAGCTTGCACAAGAGCCTGAGATAGCACCAGATGAAAAAAGTTAATTTCACTTTCAAGTAAACAATCTGGAGAGAGGCCTGGAACTGGTTTGGTGGCTCTGTCTTCAGACCTAGATTCTTCACTTCTATTGGCAAGGCCGTGACTTGATGGTCATATACTCATGTCTGGGAGCAGGACAGATACATGAACAGAGGAAGGCACGAGGGCAGGGGGAACGTTTCCCTTTCTAAGGAGCCGTGGTAGGGCATCTTTTTCCACACGCTTGTTGGCTGGCCCTGGTTATGTGGGCACATCCGGTTTCCAGGGAAATCTTCTCTGTGGATGGAAGGCCAGGTTTTGGCCCTCGGCCATCTCATTAAGCTTTATATTTGGGCTTAAGCACTTGTCACTGTTTCACCTGAGACATTTTTATGCATTTGTAGATACATAGCTATACAAATCAAACATTTTCTGATAATCATACTTTTTTAAAACAACCCCTTATTATGCAGTTTTAACATTTATTAAAGACAATAGCAAACCATCCGCTAATGAAATGGATGTGTCTGGTTTTACATGCAGAATTGAATCTTGAGCCTGGTGTGCTGGCTCATGCCTATAACTAACCCTAGTGCTGAAGAGGCAAAGGCAGGAAGATCATAACAGTTAGAGGCCATCAAGAGACAGTAAGTTCCAGGCAAATCTCTGAGTGCATCTTAAAAAAAAATAACCTTAGAATATTTGATTTTTGCAGGACATAGTTACTGTCAATGTTTTTCAAATTGATCAATATTTTCATTCCATATTCATCAGCTTTGAGAATGCTGCTTCACATAAATATGTCATACAAAGTGGAAGAATTATGTTTAGAGTTATTTCAGAGCCCCAAATCCACACCCAAATTCATGTAATGAATTTGAAAAAAAATTTAAATCAATTTTATGTATGAATGTTTTGCTTGCATCTGTATGTGCTTGGTGCCTCAGGAGGTCCGAAGAGGGCATCGGATCCCCTAGAACTGGAGTTACCAACAGTTGTGAGCCACCCTGGGGGTGCTGGAAATCATGCCTATGTCCTTTGCAAGGGTAAGAAGTACTTTGTAACCCGTGAGCCATCTCTCTAGCCCCCATGTAATGATATTTTAAATGAAACTCAAGTCAGCAACTCAAACAGTAAGTGTATTTTTTTGCCTTTAAATTGTTTCATTTATTTATTGTGTGTCTCTCTGTGTGAGGTGAGTCTTCCCACCCAGGATGGTTTAACAAAATTGATGCAGACATATGATAAACAAGTTTTGGGAAGTCTTAGGTTACAACATCAGTTTCAAAGAAAACCTAAGAGGAAGGATGGAGAGAGAAACCACAAGATGCCTCGCATAACCTGTAATCCCCAAGAATGTCCTGTCCTTCCTTCTTACTATGTTGATCTTGTTACCATTTAAGCTCAACTGGCAGAAGAGCTTGGAAACTCTTTGTTCTTTGAGATTGTCACTCTTCTAGGAAGTCTGGCGACAGGGCTGGGACCCTTGCCCCCGTGTATCTGGTTATAGCTTCAGGCCATGAATTTTAAGTCATTATATTAAGTCCAAACAATTTTTCTTTTGAAGTGTAGGGTCTCACTATGTAGCCCCAGCTGTCCTGGAATTGTTACATAGACCAGGTTGGCCTCAAACTAAAACTGGAACTCACAGATCTGCCTGCCTCTGTCTTCTGAGTGCTGGGACTGAAAGCATCCACCACCATGCCTGGCTCAAATACATGTTTATTAGTTAAAATAGGAACCATTACAATCAACACATTTGTGCCACAGTGAAATAAGTTCATTCCTGCAGTGTAAAAAAAAAAAAATAATCTGCTCTGGGATTTGACAAAGTCCTGGGAAGCACTTTTGGCATCCTGCTGCCTGTGCTAAGGGATGTTTGAAGAAGCCGTAGTCTAGTGGTAAGAGGTCAGGGGAACATGGCAGATGAGGCAGAACTTCATTGCCCAACTGGTTCAGCTTTTGAAGCATCGGCTTTGTGATGTGTAGGGAGGCATTGTTGCTGTACAGAATCGGGCCCTTTCTGCTGACCAGTATCTACCATAGGTATGGCAGTTTGCGGTGTGCTCTCACAGGTTTGCAAGGGTCTTCTCCACGCTGTTTTTGGTTCCTGCTGTCCTGAACCTGGGGAGACCTGTCCTTAGACACAAAAGGGCAAGACCCTAGCTAGGTATGACAGAGCCACAAACCAGGTCCCTGAATCACGACCGAGGAAAGTCTGTTCTTCACCTGTATGGTACACACACATGGCTATATTCAAGCTCTATTTTGAGTAGTTAGCTGCAGCAACTTTGCCTATTCCAACTAATTCTGTTTTAAAAGATTATGTAATATGCATAAAGGCCTATAAGAACACAGTTGTCAGGTTTGGGGAGTAACATGGGAGCCTTTACCATTAAATACATATTCATTTTTAGGAAGAATTTCTATTGCCTATAAGGGAAGAGGAACAATGCACAGCAAAACAGCACTGGTACAAACTGTACTTGTAGAAGGCCCTTCCTTGGCTCCCGCAGTCATTGCCTCTACTTTTTACCTGGCACTCAAACTGTGAAAATTAAAGAGGCAAGTTAGGGAGGTCATCAGATGGAGTAGTCACTTAGGTAGGGTTTTTTAAGATAGAAGCCCCTTCAGGGTCTGCTTCTTAGTTTTGTGGAAACGCAAGGCAGAGCTCATAAAGTTTTCATAGCCAGACTCGTTGACGGTGTAAATTATCAAAAATGCATGCAGCTGGGCATAATTAGATTGAGAAATGTTCCGTCAAGAAGCCCTTGTGGGGGTGTGAGGCATCCCGGTAGTGAGAAACAGGAAGGCCATTTGGTAAGAAGGGATTAGTAAATTGAGTGGATAATATCTCTGTACAATACTTTATATGTATGGGTGTTTTGCCTGCATTCCTGGTGCCCACAGAGACCAGAAGAGGGCATCAGATCCTCTAGAACTGGAGTTACAGATAGTTGTGAGCTATCATGTGGGTGCTGGGAATTGAACTGGGTCTTCTGGAAGGGTGGCCAGTCCAGCCCTCCAGGATTGGTGTTCATAAGAGTCAACATTCAGTGTGTAAGTGAATCTGTTAACCTACCTCCAGCCATTGATTAGTGCCTGGGATCAAATCTAGGCTCTCATGCGTGCTAAACAGTTGTTCCACCCCAGAGTTACTCCCTAGCCCCAGAGCTGTGCATCTAATGAGCAGAATCCTCTCCTGAAGTGCAGTCTGTTCCCTGAAGTACTGTGGTAAGATTGCCAGGGTCTTTTAGACCTCAGGCAGCTCCCTTGTGTTCAGTGCATGTGAGCAGAATACTGTTTTCTGCCAGGCTTCTAGCACTTTACACCCTGGTAGCCTTGGTTGGACTTGAGTGTTCGTTACTTATCTTATCCACTGGAGCTTTAATATCCTTGTTTTTCTTATTGGTCATATGAAGATTTCTATGAGTTAAAAGGTTTGGCAAGTAGTTCTGCAAGTTAATATTAACATTATTATAACCTTTTGTATTAGTCAGGGTTCTCTAGAGAAACAACTTATAGAATGACTATATATGCGCATATATATATACACACACTCATACACACACATATGCTCACTCATTTTATGTATTTGTTTAGAAAGGGGATTTATTAGAATGGCTTACAGGCTGTGGTCCAGCTAGTCCAACAATGGCTGTCTCCCAATGGAAGGTTCAAGAACTGAGTAGTTGTTCAGTTGATGAATCTGGAGGTTCCAGCTGGTCGTCAGTAGACACCAGAATTCCTAAGAAGTAGGCTCTAGGGGACTTACTAGCGAGCGTGAGAGTAAGCACACAGAGAGGGAGAGTGCCTTCTTCTTCCACGTCCTTTATATGGGCTGCCAGCAGATGCTGTGGTCCACATTAAAGGAGGCTCTTCCCACCTCGATCCTACTTCAAATGATTTAATAAGAAATTCTGCATAGGTGTGCTGTTAGGATTTTAGTTAATTCCAGATGTAGAGAAGTTGACAACCAAGAAGAGTCAGCACACCTTTTGTGGTCAACATTGTAGTATTACAGAACAGCAAGTGTGTCCTCGTTTCTTATAACACATTAAGAACCTCATGCTTGATGATGTTTAAGGAAGTCACTGGGACAAACAAGGGGGTCGAAACACTCCAGATAAAATAGGAATCATCTGAGATCTGTCCAGCCGAGCCAGAGAGATGGCTCAGTGGCTAAGGGCACTTTACTATCCCAGAGGACTGGAATTCAGTTCCCAGCATCCACCTTGGCTCCACAGCCTATTGTAACTCCAGCTCTAGGGGATTTTGCACCCTTCTCTGGCCTCAGAGTGTCTGTCTGTAAGCTGTATGTGTTCAGGTGCCCCAGAGCTAGAGCTAGAGGAGGCTGCGGAGCCGCCCAGTGTGGGTACAGCACAGCGACAGAACTCCTCTTTCTAAAAGATCAGCAGTGCCGGGCGGTGGTGGCCACGCCTTTAATCCCAGCACTCGGGAGGCAGAGGCAGGCGGATCTCTGTGAGTTCAAGACCAGCCTGGTCTACAGAGCTAGTTCCAGGACAGGCTCTAAAGCCACAGAGAAACCCTGTCTCGAAAAA